>NW_026648323.1:0-150000 GCF_030028045.1 Hippopotamus amphibius kiboko
AAACCCCAGTGTGTGTCCAGCCTCCAGAAAGCAGAGTGCCTTTGCCTGAGCACTGCTGTGCTGGGGCAGCACCCTGAAGGCCTCCTAGGGCCTTCTCTGCCCTAACCCAGTCGTGCCATTCGGCCCATGCGGGGAGCAACGTTCCCCCTTGGCAGGGCTCAGCGTGTGGGCTGTGTGTGGTTTCATGGCTGGGAAAGGGCAGATCCTGAAGCTGGCTGCCCTCCTGTGAATGGGGCCTGGCGGGCAGAGCCGGCATTCCCCGGTGGGGATGGAGGAGATCTGGGGCCTTCAAGCTGCATGCACATCCCCTCTCTGGCTGCCCCTCTTGCTTCTTCTCTGCTGCCAAGCCTCTCACACCGCACGTGCGTCTCACTGGAAGGAGCAGGCTGCTTGCCATTCTTGGGCAGGGAATCATCCCACACGCCTCGTTTCCTCGCAGGGGAGTGCAAACTGACCCAGAGCCTCCAGAGGAGCTGCAGTCTCTCCAGCCACAAAGGCCTGTAGCCGAGTCCATGACGGCCTGTTGCATGGAGGGCTTCTATGGGAGAGGGCCATGCTTCCCTGGCAGGGGCTCCTTCTCACGTGAACTGCTTTCCGTGGGGAAACCCTGCGTGTGCCAGGGGTCTCCTGTGTGCACAAAATCTCTCCCCAGTGCCTGAGGTGCAGGGAATCCTCTTTGGACACAGAGCACTGTTCTAGGCAGAGCTCCCATGCTGGGAGAGCCGCCACTGCCCCGACTGTCCAACTGCCTCAGGAACACACTTCTAGGGAGTGTGGGTCTGGCAGGCAGAACGGCCCGAGGGAGGAGCTCGGGCCTTCGGCTGTGGACAGCTTTCCCACTGCCAAGCCTTGGAGGAGTGCGTGGAGGCTGGGGCCTGCAGCGTTTTCCATCGGAGAGCACTGGGTGCCCAAAGCCTCCCCTGTGGCTTCCGAGCCCCTTCCCACCCACACGCCCTTGGCACCCACTCTGTTGCCAGAGGGAAGTCCTAAGCAGGACTCTCTAGCTTGTGCAGCCAGAGTGCCTCCTGCTTGGAAGTGGCCTCTGGCTCTCATTTGGAGTGAGGCTTCTCCCATGCTTGTCAGCCAGCACATGGTGCCATCGCTCCACCAGAGAACACTCTGCTTTGCCTTCAGCCATGGCTCGCCCCGCCGAGCTCTCTCTGCCTCAAGCAGAAACCCCAGTGTGTGTCCAGCCTCCAGAAAGCAGAGTGCCTTTGCCTGAGCACTGCTGTGCTGGGGCAGCACCCTGAAGGCCTCCTAGGGCCTTCTCTGCCCTAACCCAGTCGTGCCATTCGGCCCATGCGGGGAGCAACGTTCCCCCTTGGCAGGGCTCAGCGTGTGGGCTGTGTGTGGTTTCATGGCTGGGAAAGGGCAGATCCTGAAGCTGGCTGCCCTCCTGTGAATGGGGCCTGGCGGGCAGAGCCGGCATTCCCCGGTGGGGATGGAGGAGATCTGGGGCCTTCAAGCTGCATGCACATCCCCTCTCTGGCTGCCCCTCTTGCTTCTTCTCTGCTGCCAAGCCTCTCACACCGCACGTGCGTCTCACTGGAAGGAGCAGGCTGCTTGCCATTCTTGGGCAGGGAATCATCCCACACGCCTCGTTTCCTCGCAGGGGAGTGCAAACTGACCCAGAGCCTCCAGAGGAGCTGCAGTCTCTCCAGCCACAAAGGCCTGTAGCCGAGTCCATGACGGCCTGTTGCATGGAGGGCTTCTATGGGAGAGGGCCATGCTTCCCTGGCATGGGCTCCTTCTCACGTGAACTGCTTTCCGTGGGGAAACCCTGCGTGTGCCAGGGGTCTCCTGTGTGCACAAAATCTCTCCCCAGTGCCTGAGGTGCAGGGAATCCTCTTTGGACACAGAGCACTGTTCTAGGCAGAGCTCCCATGCTGGGAGAGCCGCCACTGCCCCGACTGTCCAACTGCCTCAGGAACACACTTCTAGGGAGTGTGGGTCTGGCAGGCAGAACGGCCCGAGGGAGGAGCTCGGGCCTTCGGCTGTGGACAGCTTTCCCACTGCCAAGCCTTGGAGGAGTGCGTGGAGGCTGGGGCCTGCAGCGTTTTCCATCGGAGAGCACTGGGTGCCCAAAGCCTCCCCTGTGGCTTCCGAGCCCCTTCCCACCCACACGCCCTTGGCACCCACTCTGTTGCCAGAGGGAAGTCCTAAGCAGGACTCTCTAGCTTGTGCAGCCAGAGTGCCTCCTGCTTGGAAGTGGCCTCTGGCTCTCATTTGGAGTGAGGCTTCTCCCATGCTTGTCAGCCAGCACATGGTGCCATCGCTCCACCAGAGAACACTCTGCTTTGCCTTCAGCCATGGCTCGCCCCGCCGAGCTCTCTCTGCCTCAAGCAGAAACCCCAGTGTGTGTCCAGCCTCCAGAAAGCAGAGTGCCTTTGCCTGAGCACTGCTGTGCTGGGGCAGCACCCTGAAGGCCTCCTAGGGCCTTCTCTGCCCTAACCCAGTCGTGCCATTCGGCCCATGCGGGGAGCAACGTTCCCCCTTGGCAGGGCTCAGCGTGTGGGCTGTGTGTGGTTTCATGGCTGGGAAAGGGCAGATCCTGAAGCTGGCTGCCCTCCTGTGAATGGGGCCTGGCGGGCAGAGCCGGCATTCCCCGGTGGGGATGGAGGAGATCTGGGGCCTTCAAGCTGCATGCACATCCCCTCTCTGGCTGCCCCTCTTGCTTCTTCTCTGCTGCCAAGCCTCTCACACCGCACGTGCGTCTCACTGGAAGGAGCAGGCTGCTTGCCATTCTTGGGCAGGGAATCATCCCACACGCCTCGTTTCCTCGCAGGGGAGTGCAAACTGACCCAGAGCCTCCAGAGGAGCTGCAGTCTCTCCAGCCACAAAGGCCTGTAGCCGAGTCCATGACGGCCTGTTGCATGGAGGGCTTCTATGGGAGAGGGCCATGCTTCCCTGGCAGGGGCTCCTTCTCACGTGAACTGCTTTCCGTGGGGAAACCCTGCGTGTGCCAGGGGTCTCCTGTGTGCACAAAATCTCTCCCCAGTGCCTGAGGTGCAGGGAATCCTCTTTGGACACAGAGCACTGTTCTAGGCAGAGCTCCCATGCTGGGAGAGCCGCCACTGCCCCGACTGTCCAACTGCCTCAGGAACACACTTCTAGGGAGTGTGGGTCTGGCAGGCAGAACGGCCCGAGGGAGGAGCTCGGGCCTTCGGCTGTGGACAGCTTTCCCACTGCCAAGCCTTGGAGGAGTGCGTGGAGGCTGGGGCCTGCAGCGTTTTCCATCGGAGAGCACTGGGTGCCCAAAGCCTCCCCTGTGGCTTCCGAGCCCCTTCCCACCCACACGCCCTTGGCACCCACTCTGTTGCCAGAGGGAAGTCCTAAGCAGGACTCTCTAGCTTGTGCAGCCAGAGTGCCTCCTGCTTGGAAGTGGCCTCTGGCTCTCATTTGGAGTGAGGCTTCTCCCATGTTTGTCAGCCTGCACATGGTGCCATCGCTCCACCAGAGAACACTCTGCTTTGCCTTCAGCCATGGCTCGCCCCGCCGAGCTCTCTCTGCCTCAAGCAGAAACCCCAGTGTGTGTCCAGCCTCCAGAAAGCAGAGTGCCTTTGCCTGAGCACTGCTGTGCTGGGGCAGCACCCTGAAGGCCTCCTAGGGCCTTCTCTGCCCTAACCCAGTCGTGCCATTCGGCCCATGCGGGGAGCAACGTTCCCCCTTGGCAGGGCTCAGCGTGTGGGCTGTGTGTGGTTTCATGGCTGGGAAAGGGCAGATCCTGAAGCTGGCTGCCCTCCTGTGAATGGGGCCTGGCGGGCAGAGCCGGCATTCCCCGGTGGGGATGGAGGAGATCTGGGGCCTTCAAGCTGCATGCACATCCCCTCTCTGGCTGCCCCTCTTGCTTCTTCTCTGCTGCCAAGCCTCTCACACCGCACGTGCGTCTCACTGGAAGGAGCAGGCTGCTTGCCATTCTTGGGCAGGGAATCATCCCACACGCCTCGTTTCCTCGCAGGGGAGTGCAAACTGACCCAGAGCCTCCAGAGGAGCTGCAGTCTCTCCAGCCACAAAGGCCTGTAGCCGAGTCCATGACGGCCTGTTGCATGGAGGGCTTCTATGGGAGAGGGCCATGCTTCCCTGGCAGGGGCTCCTTCTCACACTGCTTTCCGTGGGGAAACCCTGCGTGTGCCAGGGGTCTCCTGTGTGCACAAAATCTCTCCCCAGTGCCTGAGGTGCAGGGAATCCTCTTTGGACACAGAGCACTGTTCTAGGCAGAGCTCCCATGCTGGGAGAGCCGCCACTGCCCCGACTGTCCAACTGCCTCAGGAACACACTTCTAGGGAGTGTGGGTCTGGCAGGCAGAACGGCCCGAGGGAGGAGCTCGGGCCTTCGGCTGTGGACAGCTTTCCCACTGCCAAGCCTTGGAGGAGTGCGTGGAGGCTGGGGCCTGCAGCGTTTTCCATCGGAGAGCACTGGGTGCCCAAAGCCTCCCCTGTGGCTTCCGAGCCCCTTCCCACCCACACGCCCTTGGCACCCACTCTGTTGCCAGAGGGAAGTCCTAAGCAGGACTCTCTAGCTTGTGCAGCCAGAGTGCCTCCTGCTTGGAAGTGGCCTCTGGCTCTCATTTGGAGTGAGGCTTCTCCCATGCTTGTCAGCCAGCACATGGTGCCATCGCTCCACCAGAGAACACTCTGCTTTGCCTTCAGCCATGGCTCGCCCCGCCGAGCTCTCTCTGCCTCAAGCAGAAACCCCAGTGTGTGTCCAGCCTCCAGAAAGCAGAGTGCCTTTGCCTGAGCACTGCTGTGCTGGGGCAGCACCCTGAAGGCCTCCTAGGGCCTTCTCTGCCCTAACCCAGTCGTGCCATTCGGCCCATGCGGGGAGCAACGTTCCCCCTTGGCAGGGCTCAGCGTGTGGGCTGTGTGTGGTTTCATGGCTGGGAAAGGGCAGATCCTGAAGCTGGCTGCCCTCCTGTGAATGGGGCCTGGCGGGCAGAGCCGGCATTCCCCGGTGGGGATGGAGGAGATCTGGGGCCTTCAAGCTGCATGCACATCCCCTCTCTGGCTGCCCCTCTTGCTTCTTCTCTGCTGCCAAGCCTCTCACACCGCACGTGCGTCTCACTGGAAGGAGCAGGCTGCTTGCCATTCTTGGGCAGGGAATCATCCCACACGCCTCGTTTCCTCGCAGGGGAGTGCAAACTGACCCAGAGCCTCCAGAGGAGCTGCAGTCTCTCCAGCCACAAAGGCCTGTAGCCGAGTCCATGACGGCCTGTTGCATGGAGGGCTTCTATGGGAGAGGGCCATGCTTCCCTGGCAGGGGCTCCTTCTCACGTGAACTGCTTTCCGTGGGGAAACCCTGCGTGTGCCAGGGGTCTCCTGTGTGCACAAAATCTCTCCCCAGTGCCTGAGGTGCAGGGAATCCTCTTTGGACACAGAGCACTGTTCTAGGCAGAGCTCCCATGCTGGGAGAGCCGCCACTGCCCCGACTGTCCAACTGCCTCAGGAACACACTGCTAGGGAGTGTGGGTCTGGCAGGCAGAACGGCCCGAGGGAGGAGCTCGGGCCTTCGGCTGTGGACAGCTTTCCCACTGCCAAGCCTTGGAGGAGTGCGTGGAGGCTGGGGCCTGCAGCGTTTTCCATCGGAGAGCACTGGGTGCCCAAAGCCTCCCCTGTGGCTTCCGAGCCCCTTCCCACCCACACGCCCTTGGCACCCACTCTGTTGCCAGAGGGAAGTCCTAAGCAGGACTCTCTAGCTTGTGCAGCCAGAGTGCCTCCTGCTTGGAAGTGGCCTCTGGCTCTCATTTGGAGTGAGGCTTCTCCCATGCTTGTCAGCCAGCACATGGTGCCATCGCTCCACCAGAGAACACTCTGCTTTGCCTTCAGCCATGGCTCGCCCCGCCGAGCTCTCTCTGCCTCAAGCAGAAACCCCAGTGTGTGTCCAGCCTCCAGAAAGCAGAGTGCCTTTGCCTGAGCACTGCTGTGCTGGGGCAGCACCCTGAAGGCCTCCTAGGGCCTTCTCTGCCCTAACCCAGTCGTGCCATTCGGCCCATGCGGGGAGCAACGTTCCCCCTTGGCAGGGCTCAGCGTGTGGGCTGTGTGTGGTTTCATGGCTGGGAAAGGGCAGATCCTGAAGCTGGCTGCCCTCCTGTGAATGGGGCCTGGCGGGCAGAGCCGGCATTCCCCGGTGGGGATGGAGGAGATCTGGGGCCTTCAAGCTGCATGCACATCCCCTCTCTGGCTGCCCCTCTTGCTTCTTCTCTGCTGCCAAGCCTCTCACACCGCACGTGCGTCTCACTGGAAGGAGCAGGCTGCTTGCCATTCTTGGGCAGGGAATCATCCCACACGCCTCGTTTCCTCGCAGGGGAGTGCAAACTGACCCAGAGCCTCCAGAGGAGCTGCAGTCTCTCCAGCCACAAAGGCCTGTAGCCGAGTCCATGACGGCCTGTTGCATGGAGGGCTTCTATGGGAGAGGGCCATGCTTCCCTGGCAGGGGCTCCTTCTCACGTGAACTGCTTTCCGTGGGGAAACCCTGCGTGTGCCAGGGGTCTCCTGTGTGCACAAAATCTCTCCCCAGTGCCTGAGGTGCAGGGAATCCTCTTTGGACACAGAGCACTGTTCTAGGCAGAGCTCCCATGCTGGGAGAGCCGCCACTGCCCCGACTGTCCAACTGCCTCAGGAACACACTTCTAGGGAGTGTGGGTCTGGCAGGCAGAACGGCCCGAGGGAGGAGCTCGGGCCTTCGGCTGTGGACAGCTTTCCCACTGCCAAGCCTTGGAGGAGTGCGTGGAGGCTGGGGCCTGCAGCGTTTTCCATCGGAGAGCACTGGGTGCCCAAAGCCTCCCCTGTGGCTTCCGAGCCCCTTCCCACCCACACGCCCTTGGCACCCACTCTGTTGCCAGAGGGAAGTCCTAAGCAGGACTCTCTAGCTTGTGCAGCCAGAGTGCCTCCTGCTTGGAAGTGGCCTCTGGCTCTCATTTGGAGTGAGGCTTCTCCCATGCTTGTCAGCCAGCACATGGTGCCATCGCTCCACCAGAGAACACTCTGCTTTGCCTTCAGCCATGGCTCGCCCCGCCGAGCTCTCTCTGCCTCAAGCAGAAACCCCAGTGTGTGTCCAGCCTCCAGAAAGCAGAGTGCCTTTGCCTGAGCACTGCTGTGCTGGGGCAGCACCCTGAAGGCCTCCTAGGGCCTTCTCTGCCCTAACCCAGTCGTGCCATTCGGCCCATGCGGGGAGCAACGTTCCCCCTTGGCAGGGCTCAGCGTGTGGGCTGTGTGTGGTTTCATGGCTGGGAAAGGGCAGATCCTGAAGCTGGCTGCCCTCCTGTGAATGGGGCCTGGCGGGCAGAGCCGGCATTCCCCGGTGGGGATGGAGGAGATCTGGGGCCTTCAAGCTGCATGCACATCCCCTCTCTGGCTGCCCCTCTTGCTTCTTCTCTGCTGCCAAGCCTCTCACACCGCACGTGCGTCTCACTGGAAGGAGCAGGCTGCTTGCCATTCTTGGGCAGGGAATCATCCCACACGCCTCGTTTCCTCGCAGGGGAGTGCAAACTGACCCAGAGCCTCCAGAGGAGCTGCAGTCTCTCCAGCCACAAAGGCCTGTAGCCGAGTCCATGACGGCCTGTTGCATGGAGGGCTTCTATGGGAGAGGGCCATGCTTCCCTGGCAGGGGCTCCTTCTCACGTGAACTGCTTTCCGTGGGGAAACCCTGCGTGTGCCAGGGGTCTCCTGTGTGCACAAAATCTCTCCCCAGTGCCTGAGGTGCAGGGAATCCTCTTTGGACACAGAGCACTGTTCTAGGCAGAGCTCCCATGCTGGGAGAGCCGCCACTGCCCCGACTGTCCAACTGCCTCAGGAACACACTTCTAGGGAGTGTGGGTCTGGCAGGCAGAACGGCCCGAGGGAGGAGCTCGGGCCTTCGGCTGTGGACAGCTTTCCCACTGCCAAGCCTTGGAGGAGTGCGTGGAGGCTGGGGCCTGCAGCGTTTTCCATCGGAGAGCACTGGGTGCCCAAAGCCTCCCCTGTGGCTTCCGAGCCCCTTCCCACCCACACGCCCTTGGCACCCACTCTGTTGCCAGAGGGAAGTCCTAAGCAGGACTCTCTAGCTTGTGCAGCCAGAGTGCCTCCTGCTTGGAAGTGGCCTCTGGCTCTCATTTGGAGTGAGGCTTCTCCCATGCTTGTCAGCCAGCACATGGTGCCATCGCTCCACCAGAGAACACTCTGCTTTGCCTTCAGCCATGGCTCGCCCCGCCGAGCTCTCTCTGCCTCAAGCAGAAACCCCAGTGTGTGTCCAGCCTCCAGAAAGCAGAGTGCCTTTGCCTGAGCACTGCTGTGCTGGGGCAGCACCCTGAAGGCCTCCTAGGGCCTTCTCTGCCCTAACCCAGTCGTGCCATTCGGCCCATGCGGGGAGCAACGTTCCCCCTTGGCAGGGCTCAGCGTGTGGGCTGTGTGTGGTTTCATGGCTGGGAAAGGGCAGATCCTGAAGCTGGCTGCCCTCCTGTGAATGGGGCCTGGCGGGCAGAGCCGGCATTCCCCGGTGGGGATGGAGGAGATCTGGGGCCTTCAAGCTGCATGCACATCCCCTCTCTGGCTGCCCCTCTTGCTTCTTCTCTGCTGCCAAGCCTCTCACACCGCACGTGCGTCTCACTGGAAGGAGCAGGCTGCTTGCCATTCTTGGGCAGGGAATCATCCCACACGCCTCGTTTCCTCGCAGGGGAGTGCAAACTGACCCAGAGCCTCCAGAGGAGCTGCAGTCTCTCCAGCCACAAAGGCCTGTAGCCGAGTCCATGACGGCCTGTTGCATGGAGGGCTTCTATGGGAGAGGGCCATGCTTCCCTGGCAGGGGCTCCTTCTCACGTGAACTGCTTTCCGTGGGGAAACCCTGCGTGTGCCAGGGGTCTCCTGTGTGCACAAAATCTCTCCCCAGTGCCTGAGGTGCAGGGAATCCTCTTTGGACACAGAGCACTGTTCTAGGCAGAGCTCCCATGCTGGGAGAGCCGCCACTGCCCCGACTGTCCAACTGCCTCAGGAACACACTGCTAGGGAGTGTGGGTCTGGCAGGCAGAACGGCCCGAGGGAGGAGCTCGGGCCTTCGGCTGTGGACAGCTTTCCCACTGCCAAGCCTTGGAGGAGTGCGTGGAGGCTGGGGCCTGCAGCGTTTTCCATCGGAGAGCACTGGGTGCCCAAAGCCTCCCCTGTGGCTTCCGAGCCCCTTCCCACCCACACGCCCTTGGCACCCACTCTGTTGCCAGAGGGAAGTCCTAAGCAGGACTCTCTAGCTTGTGCAGCCAGAGTGCCTCCTGCTTGGAAGTGGCCTCTGGCTCTCATTTGGAGTGAGGCTTCTCCCATGCTTGTCAGCCAGCACATGGTGCCATCGCTCCACCAGAGAACACTCTGCTTTGCCTTCAGCCATGGCTCGCCCCGCCGAGCTCTCTCTGCCTCAAGCAGAAACCCCAGTGTGTGTCCAGCCTCCAGAAAGCAGAGTGCCTTTGCCTGAGCACTGCTGTGCTGGGGCAGCACCCTGAAGGCCTCCTAGGGCCTTCTCTGCCCTAACCCAGTCGTGCCATTCGGCCCATGCGGGGAGCAACGTTCCCCCTTGGCAGGGCTCAGCGTGTGGGCTGTGTGTGGTTTCATGGCTGGGAAAGGGCAGATCCTGAAGCTGGCTGCCCTCCTGTGAATGGGGCCTGGCGGGCAGAGCCGGCATTCCCCGGTGGGGATGGAGGAGATCTGGGGCCTTCAAGCTGCATGCACATCCCCTCTCTGGCTGCCCCTCTTGCTTCTTCTCTGCTGCCAAGCCTCTCACACCGCACGTGCGTCTCACTGGAAGGAGCAGGCTGCTTGCCATTCTTGGGCAGGGAATCATCCCACACGCCTCGTTTCCTCGCAGGGGAGTGCAAACTGACCCAGAGCCTCCAGAGGAGCTGCAGTCTCTCCAGCCACAAAGGCCTGTAGCCGAGTCCATGACGGCCTGTTGCATGGAGGGCTTCTATGGGAGAGGGCCATGCTTCCCTGGCAGGGGCTCCTTCTCACACTGCTTTCCGTGGGGAAACCCTGCGTGTGCCAGGGGTCTCCTGTGTGCACAAAATCTCTCCCCAGTGCCTGAGGTGCAGGGAATCCTCTTTGGACACAGAGCACTGTTCTAGGCAGAGCTCCCATGCTGGGAGAGCCGCCACTGCCCCGACTGTCCAACTGCCTCAGGAACACACTGCTAGGGAGTGTGGGTCTGGCAGGCAGAACGGCCCGAGGGAGGAGCTCGGGCCTTCGGCTGTGGACAGCTTTCCCACTGCCAAGCCTTGGAGGAGTGCGTGGAGGCTGGGGCCTGCAGCGTTTTCCATCGGAGAGCACTGGGTGCCCAAAGCCTCCCCTGTGGCTTCCGAGCCCCTTCCCACCCACACGCCCTTGGCACCCACTCTGTTGCCAGAGGGAAGTCCTAAGCAGGACTCTCTAGCTTGTGCAGCCAGAGTGCCTCCTGCTTGGAAGTGGCCTCTGGCTCTCATTTGGAGTGAGGCTTCTCCCATGTTTGTCAGCCTGCACATGGTGCCATCGCTCCACCAGAGAACACTCTGCTTTGCCTTCAGCCATGGCTCGCCCCGCCGAGCTCTCTCTGCCTCAAGCAGAAACCCCAGTGTGTGTCCAGCCTCCAGAAAGCAGAGTGCCTTTGCCTGAGCACTGCTGTGCTGGGGCAGCACCCTGAAGGCCTCCTAGGGCCTTCTCTGCCCTAACCCAGTCGTGCCATTCGGCCCATGCGGGGAGCAACGTTCCCCCTTGGCAGGGCTCAGCGTGTGGGCTGTGTGTGGTTTCATGGCTGGGAAAGGGCAGATCCTGAAGCTGGCTGCCCTCCTGTGAATGGGGCCTGGCGGGCAGAGCCGGCATTCCCCGGTGGGGATGGAGGAGATCTGGGGCCTTCAAGCTGCATGCACATCCCCTCTCTGGCTGCCCCTCTTGCTTCTTCTCTGCTGCCAAGCCTCTCACACCGCACGTGCGTCTCACTGGAAGGAGCAGGCTGCTTGCCATTCTTGGGCAGGGAATCATCCCACACGCCTCGTTTCCTCGCAGGGGAGTGCAAACTGACCCAGAGCCTCCAGAGGAGCTGCAGTCTCTCCAGCCACAAAGGCCTGTAGCCGAGTCCATGACGGCCTGTTGCATGGAGGGCTTCTATGGGAGAGGGCCATGCTTCCCTGGCAGGGGCTCCTTCTCACACTGCTTTCCGTGGGGAAACCCTGCGTGTGCCAGGGGTCTCCTGTGTGCACAAAATCTCTCCCCAGTGCCTGAGGTGCAGGGAATCCTCTTTGGACACAGAGCACTGTTCTAGGCAGAGCTCCCATGCTGGGAGAGCCGCCACTGCCCCGACTGTCCAACTGCCTCAGGAACACACTGCTAGGGAGTGTGGGTCTGGCAGGCAGAACGGCCCGAGGGAGGAGCTCGGGCCTTCGGCTGTGGACAGCTTTCCCACTGCCAAGCCTTGGAGGAGTGCGTGGAGGCTGGGGCCTGCAGCGTTTTCCATCGGAGAGCACTGGGTGCCCAAAGCCTCCCCTGTGGCTTCCGAGCCCCTTCCCACCCACACGCCCTTGGCACCCACTCTGTTGCCAGAGGGAAGTCCTAAGCAGGACTCTCTAGCTTGTGCAGCCAGAGTGCCTCCTGCTTGGAAGTGGCCTCTGGCTCTCATTTGGAGTGAGGCTTCTCCCATGCTTGTCAGCCAGCACATGGTGCCATCGCTCCACCAGAGAACACTCTGCTTTGCCTTCAGCCATGGCTCGCCCCGCCGAGCTCTCTCTGCCTCAAGCAGAAACCCCAGTGTGTGTCCAGCCTCCAGAAAGCAGAGTGCCTTTGCCTGAGCACTGCTGTGCTGGGGCAGCACCCTGAAGGCCTCCTAGGGCCTTCTCTGCCCTAACCCAGTCGTGCCATTCGGCCCATGCGGGGAGCAACGTTCCCCCTTGGCAGGGCTCAGCGTGTGGGCTGTGTGTGGTTTCATGGCTGGGAAAGGGCAGATCCTGAAGCTGGCTGCCCTCCTGTGAATGGGGCCTGGCGGGCAGAGCCGGCATTCCCCGGTGGGGATGGAGGAGATCTGGGGCCTTCAAGCTGCATGCACATCCCCTCTCTGGCTGCCCCTCTTGCTTCTTCTCTGCTGCCAAGCCTCTCACACCGCACGTGCGTCTCACTGGAAGGAGCAGGCTGCTTGCCATTCTTGGGCAGGGAATCATCCCACACGCCTCGTTTCCTCGCAGGGGAGTGCAAACTGACCCAGAGCCTCCAGAGGAGCTGCAGTCTCTCCAGCCACAAAGGCCTGTAGCCGAGTCCATGACGGCCTGTTGCATGGAGGGCTTCTATGGGAGAGGGCCATGCTTCCCTGGCAGGGGCTCCTTCTCACACTGCTTTCCGTGGGGAAACCCTGCGTGTGCCAGGGGTCTCCTGTGTGCACAAAATCTCTCCCCAGTGCCTGAGGTGCAGGGAATCCTCTTTGGACACAGAGCACTGTTCTAGGCAGAGCTCCCATGCTGGGAGAGCCGCCACTGCCCCGACTGTCCAACTGCCTCAGGAACACACTTCTAGGGAGTGTGGGTCTGGCAGGCAGAACGGCCCGAGGGAGGAGCTCGGGCCTTCGGCTGTGGACAGCTTTCCCACTGCCAAGCCTTGGAGGAGTGCGTGGAGGCTGGGGCCTGCAGCGTTTTCCATCGGAGAGCACTGGGTGCCCAAAGCCTCCCCTGTGGCTTCCGAGCCCCTTCCCACCCACACGCCCTTGGCACCCACTCTGTTGCCAGAGGGAAGTCCTAAGCAGGACTCTCTAGCTTGTGCAGCCAGAGTGCCTCCTGCTTGGAAGTGGCCTCTGGCTCTCATTTGGAGTGAGGCTTCTCCCATGCTTGTCAGCCAGCACATGGTGCCATCGCTCCACCAGAGAACACTCTGCTTTGCCTTCAGCCATGGCTCGCCCCGCCGAGCTCTCTCTGCCTCAAGCAGAAACCCCAGTGTGTGTCCAGCCTCCAGAAAGCAGAGTGCCTTTGCCTGAGCACTGCTGTGCTGGGGCAGCACCCTGAAGGCCTCCTAGGGCCTTCTCTGCCCTAACCCAGTCGTGCCATTCGGCCCATGCGGGGAGCAACGTTCCCCCTTGGCAGGGCTCAGCGTGTGGGCTGTGTGTGGTTTCATGGCT
Organism: Hippopotamus amphibius kiboko; assembly: GCF_030028045.1. NCBI lineage: Eukaryota > Metazoa > Chordata > Mammalia > Artiodactyla > Hippopotamidae > Hippopotamus > Hippopotamus amphibius. The sequence continues at coordinate 13,078 of NW_026648323.1, forward strand.
GGGAAAGGGCAGATCCTGAAGCTGGCTGCCCTCCTGTGAATGGGGCCTGGCGGGCAGAGCCGGCATTCCCCGGTGGGGATGGAGGAGATCTGGGGCCTTCAAGCTGCATGCACATCCCCTCTCTGGCTGCCCCTCTTGCTTCTTCTCTGCTGCCAAGCCTCTCACACCGCACGTGCGTCTCACTGGAAGGAGCAGGCTGCTTGCCATTCTTGGGCAGGGAATCATCCCACACGCCTCGTTTCCTCGCAGGGGAGTGCAAACTGACCCAGAGCCTCCAGAGGAGCTGCAGTCTCTCCAGCCACAAAGGCCTGTAGCCGAGTCCATGACGGCCTGTTGCATGGAGGGCTTCTATGGGAGAGGGCCATGCTTCCCTGGCAGGGGCTCCTTCTCACGTGAACTGCTTTCCGTGGGGAAACCCTGCGTGTGCCAGGGGTCTCCTGTGTGCACAAAATCTCTCCCCAGTGCCTGAGGTGCAGGGAATCCTCTTTGGACACAGAGCACTGTTCTAGGCAGAGCTCCCATGCTGGGAGAGCCGCCACTGCCCCGACTGTCCAACTGCCTCAGGAACACACTGCTAGGGAGTGTGGGTCTGGCAGGCAGAACGGCCCGAGGGAGGAGCTCGGGCCTTCGGCTGTGGACAGCTTTCCCACTGCCAAGCCTTGGAGGAGTGCGTGGAGGCTGGGGCCTGCAGCGTTTTCCATCGGAGAGCACTGGGTGCCCAAAGCCTCCCCTGTGGCTTCCGAGCCCCTTCCCACCCACACGCCCTTGGCACCCACTCTGTTGCCAGAGGGAAGTCCTAAGCAGGACTCTCTAGCTTGTGCAGCCAGAGTGCCTCCTGCTTGGAAGTGGCCTCTGGCTCTCATTTGGAGTGAGGCTTCTCCCATGCTTGTCAGCCAGCACATGGTGCCATCGCTCCACCAGAGAACACTCTGCTTTGCCTTCAGCCATGGCTCGCCCCGCCGAGCTCTCTCTGCCTCAAGCAGAAACCCCAGTGTGTGTCCAGCCTCCAGAAAGCAGAGTGCCTTTGCCTGAGCACTGCTGTGCTGGGGCAGCACCCTGAAGGCCTCCTAGGGCCTTCTCTGCCCTAACCCAGTCGTGCCATTCGGCCCATGCGGGGAGCAACGTTCCCCCTTGGCAGGGCTCAGCGTGTGGGCTGTGTGTGGTTTCATGGCTGGGAAAGGGCAGATCCTGAAGCTGGCTGCCCTCCTGTGAATGGGGCCTGGCGGGCAGAGCCGGCATTCCCCGGTGGGGATGGAGGAGATCTGGGGCCTTCAAGCTGCATGCACATCCCCTCTCTGGCTGCCCCTCTTGCTTCTTCTCTGCTGCCAAGCCTCTCACACCGCACGTGCGTCTCACTGGAAGGAGCAGGCTGCTTGCCATTCTTGGGCAGGGAATCATCCCACACGCCTCGTTTCCTCGCAGGGGAGTGCAAACTGACCCAGAGCCTCCAGAGGAGCTGCAGTCTCTCCAGCCACAAAGGCCTGTAGCCGAGTCCATGACGGCCTGTTGCATGGAGGGCTTCTATGGGAGAGGGCCATGCTTCCCTGGCAGGGGCTCCTTCTCACGTGAACTGCTTTCCGTGGGGAAACCCTGCGTGTGCCAGGGGTCTCCTGTGTGCACAAAATCTCTCCCCAGTGCCTGAGGTGCAGGGAATCCTCTTTGGACACAGAGCACTGTTCTAGGCAGAGCTCCCATGCTGGGAGAGCCGCCACTGCCCCGACTGTCCAACTGCCTCAGGAACACACTGCTAGGGAGTGTGGGTCTGGCAGGCAGAACGGCCCGAGGGAGGAGCTCGGGCCTTCGGCTGTGGACAGCTTTCCCACTGCCAAGCCTTGGAGGAGTGCGTGGAGGCTGGGGCCTGCAGCGTTTTCCATCGGAGAGCACTGGGTGCCCAAAGCCTCCCCTGTGGCTTCCGAGCCCCTTCCCACCCACACGCCCTTGGCACCCACTCTGTTGCCAGAGGGAAGTCCTAAGCAGGACTCTCTAGCTTGTGCAGCCAGAGTGCCTCCTGCTTGGAAGTGGCCTCTGGCTCTCATTTGGAGTGAGGCTTCTCCCATGCTTGTCAGCCAGCACATGGTGCCATCGCTCCACCAGAGAACACTCTGCTTTGCCTTCAGCCATGGCTCGCCCCGCCGAGCTCTCTCTGCCTCAAGCAGAAACCCCAGTGTGTGTCCAGCCTCCAGAAAGCAGAGTGCCTTTGCCTGAGCACTGCTGTGCTGGGGCAGCACCCTGAAGGCCTCCTAGGGCCTTCTCTGCCCTAACCCAGTCGTGCCATTCGGCCCATGCGGGGAGCAACGTTCCCCCTTGGCAGGGCTCAGCGTGTGGGCTGTGTGTGGTTTCATGGCTGGGAAAGGGCAGATCCTGAAGCTGGCTGCCCTCCTGTGAATGGGGCCTGGCGGGCAGAGCCGGCATTCCCCGGTGGGGATGGAGGAGATCTGGGGCCTTCAAGCTGCATGCACATCCCCTCTCTGGCTGCCCCTCTTGCTTCTTCTCTGCTGCCAAGCCTCTCACACCGCACGTGCGTCTCACTGGAAGGAGCAGGCTGCTTGCCATTCTTGGGCAGGGAATCATCCCACACGCCTCGTTTCCTCGCAGGGGAGTGCAAACTGACCCAGAGCCTCCAGAGGAGCTGCAGTCTCTCCAGCCACAAAGGCCTGTAGCCGAGTCCATGACGGCCTGTTGCATGGAGGGCTTCTATGGGAGAGGGCCATGCTTCCCTGGCAGGGGCTCCTTCTCACGTGAACTGCTTTCCGTGGGGAAACCCTGCGTGTGCCAGGGGTCTCCTGTGTGCACAAAATCTCTCCCCAGTGCCTGAGGTGCAGGGAATCCTCTTTGGACACAGAGCACTGTTCTAGGCAGAGCTCCCATGCTGGGAGAGCCGCCACTGCCCCGACTGTCCAACTGCCTCAGGAACACACTGCTAGGGAGTGTGGGTCTGGCAGGCAGAACGGCCCGAGGGAGGAGCTCGGGCCTTCGGCTGTGGACAGCTTTCCCACTGCCAAGCCTTGGAGGAGTGCGTGGAGGCTGGGGCCTGCAGCGTTTTCCATCGGAGAGCACTGGGTGCCCAAAGCCTCCCCTGTGGCTTCCGAGCCCCTTCCCACCCACACGCCCTTGGCACCCACTCTGTTGCCAGAGGGAAGTCCTAAGCAGGACTCTCTAGCTTGTGCAGCCAGAGTGCCTCCTGCTTGGAAGTGGCCTCTGGCTCTCATTTGGAGTGAGGCTTCTCCCATGCTTGTCAGCCAGCACATGGTGCCATCGCTCCACCAGAGAACACTCTGCTTTGCCTTCAGCCATGGCTCGCCCCGCCGAGCTCTCTCTGCCTCAAGCAGAAACCCCAGTGTGTGTCCAGCCTCCAGAAAGCAGAGTGCCTTTGCCTGAGCACTGCTGTGCTGGGGCAGCACCCTAAAGGCCTCCTAGGGCCTTCTCTGCCCTAACCCAGTCGTGCCATTCGGCCCACGCGGGGAGCAACGTTCCCCCTTGGCAGGGCTCAGCGTGTGGGCTGTGTGTGGTTTCATGGCTGGGAAAGGGCAGATCCTGAAGCTGGCTGCCCTCCTGTGAATGGGGCCTGGCGGGCAGAGCCGGCATTCCCCGGTGGGGATGGAGGAGATCTGGGGCCTTCAAGCTGCATGCACATCCCCTCTCTGGCTGCCCCTCTTGCTTCTTCTCTGCTGCCAAGCCTCTCACACCGCACGTGCGTCTCACTGGAAGGAGCAGGCTGCTTGCCATTCTTGGGCAGGGAATCATCCCACACGCCTCGTTTCCTCGCAGGGGAGTGCAAACTGACCCAGAGCCTCCAGAGGAGCTGCAGTCTCTCCAGCCACAAAGGCCTGTAGCCGAGTCCATGACGGCCTGTTGCATGGAGGGCTTCTATGGGAGAGGGCCATGCTTCCCTGGCAGGGGCTCCTTCTCACGTGAACTGCTTTCCGTGGGGAAACCCTGCGTGTGCCAGGGGTCTCCTGTGTGCACAAAATCTCTCCCCAGTGCCTGAGGTGCAGGGAATCCTCTTTGGACACAGAGCACTGTTCTAGGCAGAGCTCCCATGCTGGGAGAGCCGCCACTGCCCCGACTGTCCAACTGCCTCAGGAACACACTGCTAGGGAGTGTGGGTCTGGCAGGCAGAACGGCCCGAGGGAGGAGCTCGGGCCTTCGGCTGTGGACAGCTTTCCCACTGCCAAGCCTTGGAGGAGTGCGTGGAGGCTGGGGCCTGCAGCGTTTTCCATCGGAGAGCACTGGGTGCCCAAAGCCTCCCCTGTGGCTTCCGAGCCCCTTCCCACCCACACGCCCTTGGCACCCACTCTGTTGCCAGAGGGAAGTCCTAAGCAGGACTCTCTAGCTTGTGCAGCCAGAGTGCCTCCTGCTTGGAAGTGGCCTCTGGCTCTCATTTGGAGTGAGGCTTCTCCCATGCTTGTCAGCCAGCACATGGTGCCATCGCTCCACCAGAGAACACTCTGCTTTGCCTTCAGCCATGGCTCGCCCCGCCGAGCTCTCTCTGCCTCAAGCAGAAACCCCAGTGTGTGTCCAGCCTCCAGAAAGCAGAGTGCCTTTGCCTGAGCACTGCTGTGCTGGGGCAGCACCCTGAAGGCCTCCTAGGGCCTTCTCTGCCCTAACCCAGTCGTGCCATTCGGCCCATGCGGGGAGCAACGTTCCCCCTTGGCAGGGCTCAGCGTGTGGGCTGTGTGTGGTTTCATGGCTGGGAAAGGGCAGATCCTGAAGCTGGCTGCCCTCCTGTGAATGGGGCCTGGCGGGCAGAGCCGGCATTCCCCGGTGGGGATGGAGGAGATCTGGGGCCTTCAAGCTGCATGCACATCCCCTCTCTGGCTGCCCCTCTTGCTTCTTCTCTGCTGCCAAGCCTCTCACACCGCACGTGCGTCTCACTGGAAGGAGCAGGCTGCTTGCCATTCTTGGGCAGGGAATCATCCCACACGCCTCGTTTCCTCGCAGGGGAGTGCAAACTGACCCAGAGCCTCCAGAGGAGCTGCAGTCTCTCCAGCCACAAAGGCCTGTAGCCGAGTCCATGACGGCCTGTTGCATGGAGGGCTTCTATGGGAGAGGGCCATGCTTCCCTGGCAGGGGCTCCTTCTCACGTGAACTGCTTTCCGTGGGGAAACCCTGCGTGTGCCAGGGGTCTCCTGTGTGCACAAAATCTCTCCCCAGTGCCTGAGGTGCAGGGAATCCTCTTTGGACACAGAGCACTGTTCTAGGCAGAGCTCCCATGCTGGGAGAGCCGCCACTGCCCCGACTGTCCAACTGCCTCAGGAACACACTGCTAGGGAGTGTGGGTCTGGCAGGCAGAACGGCCCGAGGGAGGAGCTCGGGCCTTCGGCTGTGGACAGCTTTCCCACTGCCAAGCCTTGGAGGAGTGCGTGGAGGCTGGGGCCTGCAGCGTTTTCCATCGGAGAGCACTGGGTGCCCAAAGCCTCCCCTGTGGCTTCCGAGCCCCTTCCCACCCACACGCCCTTGGCACCCACTCTGTTGCCAGAGGGAAGTCCTAAGCAGGACTCTCTAGCTTGTGCAGCCAGAGTGCCTCCTGCTTGGAAGTGGCCTCTGGCTCTCATTTGGAGTGAGGCTTCTCCCATGCTTGTCAGCCAGCACATGGTGCCATCGCTCCACCAGAGAACACTCTGCTTTGCCTTCAGCCATGGCTCGCCCCGCCGAGCTCTCTCTGCCTCAAGCAGAAACCCCAGTGTGTGTCCAGCCTCCAGAAAGCAGAGTGCCTTTGCCTGAGCACTGCTGTGCTGGGGCAGCACCCTGAAGGCCTCCTAGGGCCTTCTCTGCCCTAACCCAGTCGTGCCATTCGGCCCATGCGGGGAGCAACGTTCCCCCTTGGCAGGGCTCAGCGTGTGGGCTGTGTGTGGTTTCATGGCTGGGAAAGGGCAGATCCTGAAGCTGGCTGCCCTCCTGTGAATGGGGCCTGGCGGGCAGAGCCGGCATTCCCCGGTGGGGATGGAGGAGATCTGGGGCCTTCAAGCTGCATGCACATCCCCTCTCTGGCTGCCCCTCTTGCTTCTTCTCTGCTGCCAAGCCTCTCACACCGCACGTGCGTCTCACTGGAAGGAGCAGGCTGCTTGCCATTCTTGGGCAGGGAATCATCCCACACGCCTCGTTTCCTCGCAGGGGAGTGCAAACTGACCCAGAGCCTCCAGAGGAGCTGCAGTCTCTCCAGCCACAAAGGCCTGTAGCCGAGTCCATGACGGCCTGTTGCATGGAGGGCTTCTATGGGAGAGGGCCATGCTTCCCTGGCAGGGGCTCCTTCTCACGTGAACTGCTTTCCGTGGGGAAACCCTGCGTGTGCCAGGGGTCTCCTGTGTGCACAAAATCTCTCCCCAGTGCCTGAGGTGCAGGGAATCCTCTTTGGACACAGAGCACTGTTCTAGGCAGAGCTCCCATGCTGGGAGAGCCGCCACTGCCCCGACTGTCCAACTGCCTCAGGAACACACTTCTAGGGAGTGTGGGTCTGGCAGGCAGAACGGCCCGAGGGAGGAGCTCGGGCCTTCGGCTGTGGACAGCTTTCCCACTGCCAAGCCTTGGAGGAGTGCGTGGAGGCTGGGGCCTGCAGCGTTTTCCATCGGAGAGCACTGGGTGCCCAAAGCCTCCCCTGTGGCTTCCGAGCCCCTTCCCACCCACACGCCCTTGGCACCCACTCTGTTGCCAGAGGGAAGTCCTAAGCAGGACTCTCTAGCTTGTGCAGCCAGAGTGCCTCCTGCTTGGAAGTGGCCTCTGGCTCTCATTTGGAGTGAGGCTTCTCCCATGCTTGTCAGCCAGCACATGGTGCCATCGCTCCACCAGAGAACACTCTGCTTTGCCTTCAGCCATGGCTCGCCCCGCCGAGCTCTCTCTGCCTCAAGCAGAAACCCCAGTGTGTGTCCAGCCTCCAGAAAGCAGAGTGCCTTTGCCTGAGCACTGCTGTGCTGGGGCAGCACCCTGAAGGCCTCCTAGGGCCTTCTCTGCCCTAACCCAGTCGTGCCATTCGGCCCATGCGGGGAGCAACGTTCCCCCTTGGCAGGGCTCAGCGTGTGGGCTGTGTGTGGTTTCATGGCTGGGAAAGGGCAGATCCTGAAGCTGGCTGCCCTCCTGTGAATGGGGCCTGGCGGGCAGAGCCGGCATTCCCCGGTGGGGATGGAGGAGATCTGGGGCCTTCAAGCTGCATGCACATCCCCTCTCTGGCTGCCCCTCTTGCTTCTTCTCTGCTGCCAAGCCTCTCACACCGCACGTGCGTCTCACTGGAAGGAGCAGGCTGCTTGCCATTCTTGGGCAGGGAATCATCCCACACGCCTCGTTTCCTCGCAGGGGAGTGCAAACTGACCCAGAGCCTCCAGAGGAGCTGCAGTCTCTCCAGCCACAAAGGCCTGTAGCCGAGTCCATGACGGCCTGTTGCATGGAGGGCTTCTATGGGAGAGGGCCATGCTTCCCTGGCAGGGGCTCCTTCTCACACTGCTTTCCGTGGGGAAACCCTGCGTGTGCCAGGGGTCTCCTGTGTGCACAAAATCTCTCCCCAGTGCCTGAGGTGCAGGGAATCCTCTTTGGACACAGAGCACTGTTCTAGGCAGAGCTCCCATGCTGGGAGAGCCGCCACTGCCCCGACTGTCCAACTGCCTCAGGAACACACTGCTAGGGAGTGTGGGTCTGGCAGGCAGAACGGCCCGAGGGAGGAGCTCGGGCCTTCGGCTGTGGACAGCTTTCCCACTGCCAAGCCTTGGAGGAGTGCGTGGAGGCTGGGGCCTGCAGCGTTTTCCATCGGAGAGCACTGGGTGCCCAAAGCCTCCCCTGTGGCTTCCGAGCCCCTTCCCACCCACACGCCCTTGGCACCCACTCTGTTGCCAGAGGGAAGTCCTAAGCAGGACTCTCTAGCTTGTGCAGCCAGAGTGCCTCCTGCTTGGAAGTGGCCTCTGGCTCTCATTTGGAGTGAGGCTTCTCCCATGCTTGTCAGCCAGCACATGGTGCCATCGCTCCACCAGAGAACACTCTGCTTTGCCTTCAGCCATGGCTCGCCCCGCCGAGCTCTCTCTGCCTCAAGCAGAAACCCCAGTGTGTGTCCAGCCTCCAGAAAGCAGAGTGCCTTTGCCTGAGCACTGCTGTGCTGGGGCAGCACCCTGAAGGCCTCCTAGGGCCTTCTCTGCCCTAACCCAGTCGTGCCATTCGGCCCATGCGGGGAGCAACGTTCCCCCTTGGCAGGGCTCAGCGTGTGGGCTGTGTGTGGTTTCATGGCTGGGAAAGGGCAGATCCTGAAGCTGGCTGCCCTCCTGTGAATGGGGCCTGGCGGGCAGAGCCGGCATTCCCCGGTGGGGATGGAGGAGATCTGGGGCCTTCAAGCTGCATGCACATCCCCTCTCTGGCTGCCCCTCTTGCTTCTTCTCTGCTGCCAAGCCTCTCACACCGCACGTGCGTCTCACTGGAAGGAGCAGGCTGCTTGCCATTCTTGGGCAGGGAATCATCCCACACGCCTCGTTTCCTCGCAGGGGAGTGCAAACTGACCCAGAGCCTCCAGAGGAGCTGCAGTCTCTCCAGCCACAAAGGCCTGTAGCCGAGTCCATGACGGCCTGTTGCATGGAGGGCTTCTATGGGAGAGGGCCATGCTTCCCTGGCAGGGGCTCCTTCTCACACTGCTTTCCGTGGGGAAACCCTGCGTGTGCCAGGGGTCTCCTGTGTGCACAAAATCTCTCCCCAGTGCCTGAGGTGCAGGGAATCCTCTTTGGACACAGAGCACTGTTCTAGGCAGAGCTCCCATGCTGGGAGAGCCGCCACTGCCCCGACTGTCCAACTGCCTCAGGAACACACTGCTAGGGAGTGTGGGTCTGGCAGGCAGAACGGCCCGAGGGAGGAGCTCGGGCCTTCGGCTGTGGACAGCTTTCCCACTGCCAAGCCTTGGAGGAGTGCGTGGAGGCTGGGGCCTGCAGCGTTTTCCATCGGAGAGCACTGGGTGCCCAAAGCCTCCCCTGTGGCTTCCGAGCCCCTTCCCACCCACACGCCCTTGGCACCCACTCTGTTGCCAGAGGGAAGTCCTAAGCAGGACTCTCTAGCTTGTGCAGCCAGAGTGCCTCCTGCTTGGAAGTGGCCTCTGGCTCTCATTTGGAGTGAGGCTTCTCCCATGTTTGTCAGCCTGCACATGGTGCCATCGCTCCACCAGAGAACACTCTGCTTTGCCTTCAGCCATGGCTCGCCCCGCCGAGCTCTCTCTGCCTCAAGCAGAAACCCCAGTGTGTGTCCAGCCTCCAGAAAGCAGAGTGCCTTTGCCTGAGCACTGCTGTGCTGGGGCAGCACCCTGAAGGCCTCCTAGGGCCTTCTCTGCCCTAACCCAGTCGTGCCATTCGGCCCATGCGGGGAGCAACGTTCCCCCTTGGCAGGGCTCAGCGTGTGGGCTGTGTGTGGTTTCATGGCTGGGAAAGGGCAGATCCTGAAGCTGGCTGCCCTCCTGTGACTGGGGCCTGGCGGGCAGAGCCGGCATTCCCCGGTGGGGATGGAGGAGATCTGGGGCCTTCAAGCTGCATGCACATCCCCTCTCTGGCTGCCCCTCTTGCTTCTTCTCTGCTGCCAAGCCTCTCACACCGCACGTGCGTCTCACTGGAAGGAGCAGGCTGCTTGCCATTCTTGGGCAGGGAATCATCCCACACGCCTCGTTTCCTCGCAGGGGAGTGCAAACTGACCCAGAGCCTCCAGAGGAGCTGCAGTCTCTCCAGCCACAAAGGCCTGTAGCCGAGTCCATGACGGCCTGTTGCATGGAGGGCTTCTATGGGAGAGGGCCATGCTTCCCTGGCAGGGGCTCCTTCTCACACTGCTTTCCGTGGGGAAACCCTGCGTGTGCCAGGGGTCTCCTGTGTGCACAAAATCTCTCCCCAGTGCCTGAGGTGCAGGGAATCCTCTTTGGACACAGAGCACTGTTCTAGGCAGAGCTCCCATGCTGGGAGAGCCGCCACTGCCCCGACTGTCCAACTGCCTCAGGAACACACTGCTAGGGAGTGTGGGTCTGGCAGGCAGAACGGCCCGAGGGAGGAGCTCGGGCCTTCGGCTGTGGACAGCTTTCCCACTGCCAAGCCTTGGAGGAGTGCGTGGAGGCTGGGGCCTGCAGCGTTTTCCATCGGAGAGCACTGGGTGCCCAAAGCCTCCCCTGTGGCTTCCGAGCCCCTTCCCACCCACACGCCCTTGGCACCCACTCTGTTGCCAGAGGGAAGTCCTAAGCAGGACTCTCTAGCTTGTGCAGCCAGAGTGCCTCCTGCTTGGAAGTGGCCTCTGGCTCTCATTTGGAGTGAGGCTTCTCCCATGCTTGTCAGCCAGCACATGGTGCCATCGCTCCACCAGAGAACACTCTGCTTTGCCTTCAGCCATGGCTCGCCCCGCCGAGCTCTCTCTGCCTCAAGCAGAAACCCCAGTGTGTGTCCAGCCTCCAGAAAGCAGAGTGCCTTTGCCTGAGCACTGCTGTGCTGGGGCAGCACCCTGAAGGCCTCCTAGGGCCTTCTCTGCCCTAACCCAGTCGTGCCATTCGGCCCATGCGGGGAGCAACGTTCCCCCTTGGCAGGGCTCAGCGTGTGGGCTGTGTGTGGTTTCATGGCTGGGAAAGGGCAGATCCTGAAGCTGGGTGCCCTCCTGTGAATGGGGCCTGGCGGGCAGAGCCGGCATTCCCCGGTGGGGATGGAGGAGATCTGGGGCCTTCAAGCTGCATGCACATCCCCTCTCTGGCTGCCCCTCTTGCTTCTTCTCTGCTGCCAAGCCTCTCACACCGCACGTGCGTCTCACTGGAAGGAGCAGGCTGCTTGCCATTCTTGGGCAGGGAATCATCCCACACGCCTCGTTTCCTCGCAGGGGAGTGCAAACTGACCCAGAGCCTCCAGAGGAGCTGCAGTCTCTCCAGCCACAAAGGCCTGTAGCCGAGTCCATGACGGCCTGTTGCATGGAGGGCTTCTATGGGAGAGGGCCATGCTTCCCTGGCAGGGGCTCCTTCTCACACTGCTTTCCGTGGGGAAACCCTGCGTGTGCCAGGGGTCTCCTGTGTGCACAAAATCTCTCCCCAGTGCCTGAGGTGCAGGGAGTCCTCTTTGGACACAGAGCACTGTTCTAGGCAGAGCTCCCATGCTGGGAGAGCCGCCACTGCCCCGACTGTCCAACTGCCTCAGGAACACACTGCTAGGGAGTGTGGGTCTGGCAGGCAGAACGGCCCGAGGGAGGAGCTCGGGCCTTCGGCTGTGGACAGCTTTCCCACTGCCAAGCCTTGGAGGAGTGCGTGGAGGCTGGGGCCTGCAGCGTTTTCCATCGGAGAGCACTGGGTGCCCAAAGCCTCCCCTGTGGCTTCCGAGCCCCTTCCCACCCACACGCCCTTGGCACCCACTCTGTTGCCAGAGGGAAGTCCTAAGCAGGACTCTCTAGCTTGTGCAGCCAGAGTGCCTCCTGCTTGGAAGTGGCCTCTGGCTCTCATTTGGAGTGAGGCTTCTCCCATGCTTGTCAGGCAGCACATGGTGCCATCGCTCCACCAGAGAACACTCTGCTTTGCCTTCAGCCATGGCTCGCCCCGCCGAGCTCTCTCTGCCTCAAGCAGAAACCCCAGTGTGTGTCCAGCCTCCAGAAAGCAGAGTGCCTTTGCCTGAGCACTGCTGTGCTGGGGCAGCACCCTGAAGGCCTCCTAGGGCCTTCTCTGCCCTAACCCAGTCGTGCCATTCGGCCCATGCGGGGAGCAACGTTCCCCCTTGGCAGGGCTCAGCGTGTGGGCTGTGTGTGGTTTCATGGCTGGGAAAGGGCAGATCCTGAAGCTGGCTGCCCTCCTGTGAATGGGGCCTGGCGGGCAGAGCCGGCATTCCCCGGTGGGGATGGAGGAGATCTGGGGCCTTCAAGCTGCATGCACATCCCCTCTCTGGCTGCCCCTCTTGCTTCGTCTCTGCTGCCAAGCCTCTCACACCGCACGTGCGTCTCACTGGAAGGAGCAGGCTGCTTGCCATTCTTGGGCAGGGAATCATCCCACACGCCTCGTTTCCTCGCAGGGGAGTGCAAACTGACCCAGAGCCTCCAGAGGAGCTGCAGTCTCTCCAGCCACAAAGGCCTGTAGCCGAGTCCATGACGGCCTGTTGCATGGAGGGCTTCTATGGGAGAGGGCCATGCTTCCCTGGCAGGGGCTCCTTCTCACACTGCTTTCCGTGGGGAAACCCTGCGTGTGCCAGGGGTCTCCTGTGTGCACAAAATCTCTCCCCAGTGCCTGAGGTGCAGGGAATCCTCTTTGGACACAGAGCACTGTTCTAGGCAGAGCTCCCATGCTGGGAGAGCCGCCACTGCCCCGACTGTCCAACTGCCTCAGGAACACACTTCTAGGGAGTGTGGGTCTGGCAGGCAGAACGGCCCGAGGGAGGAGCTCGGGCCTTCGGCTGTGGACAGCTTTCCCACTGCCAAGCCTTGGAGGAGTGCGTGGAGGCTGGGGCCTGCAGCGTTTTCCATCGGAGAGCACTGGGTGCCCAAAGCCTCCCCTGTGGCTTCCGAGCCCCTTCCCACCCACACGCCCTTGGCACCCACTCTGTTGCCAGAGGGAAGTCCTAAGCAGGACTCTCTAGCTTGTGCAGCCAGAGTGCCTCCTGCTTGGAAGTGGCCTCTGGACCTCATTTGGAGTGAGGCTTCTCCCATGCTTGTCAGGCAGCACATGGTGCCATCGCTCCACCAGAGAACACTCTGCTTTGCCTTCAGCCATGGCTCGCCCCGCCGAGCTCTCTCTGCCTCAAGCAGAAACCCCAGTGTGTGTCCAGCCTCCAGAAAGCAGAGTGCCTTTGCCTGAGCACTGCTGTGCTGGGGCAGCACCCTGAAGGCCTCCTAGGGCCTTCTCTGCCCTAACCCAGTCGTGCCATTCGGCCCATGCGGGGAGCAACGTTCCCCCTTGGCAGGGCTCAGCGTGTGGGCTGTGTGTGGTTTCATGGCTGGGAAAGGGCAGATCCTGAAGCTGGCTGCCCTCCTGTGAATGGGGCCTGGCGGGCAGAGCCGGCATTCCCCGGTGGGGATGGAGGAGATCTGGGGCCTTCAAGCTGCATGCACATCCCCTCTCTGGCTGCCCCTCTTGCTTCTTCTCTGCTGCCAAGCCTCTCACACCGCACGTGCGTCTCACTGGAAGGAGCAGGCTGCTTGCCATTCTTGGGCAGGGAATCATCCCACACGCCTCGTTTCCTCGCAGGGGAGTGCAAACTGACCCAGAGCCTCCAGAGGAGCTGCAGTCTCTCCAGCCACAAAGGCCTGTAGCCGAGTCCATGACGGCCTGTTGCATGGAGGGCTTCTATGGGAGAGGGCCATGCTTCCCTGGCAGGGGCTCCTTCTCACACTGCTTTCCGTGGGGAAACCCTGCGTGTGCCAGGGGTCTCCTGTGTGCACAAAATCTCTCCCCAGTGCCTGAGGTGCAGGGAATCCTCTTTGGACACAGAGCACTGTTCTAGGCAGAGCTCCCATGCTGGGAGAGCCGCCACTGCCCCGACTGTCCAACTGCCTCAGGAACACACTTCTAGGGAGTGTGGGTCTGGCAGGCAGAACGGCCCGAGGGAGGAGCTCGGGCCTTCGGCTGTGGACAGCTTTCCCACTGCCAAGCCTTGGAGGAGTGCGTGGAGGCTGGGGCCTGCAGCGTTTTCCATCGGAGAGCACTGGGTGCCCAAAGCCTCCCCTGTGGCTTCCGAGCCCCTTCCCACCCACACGCCCTTGGCACCCACTCTGTTGCCAGAGGGAAGTCCTAAGCAGGACTCTCTAGCTTGTGCAGCCAGAGTGCCTCCTGCTTGGAAGTGGCCTCTGGCTCTCATTTGGAGTGAGGCTTCTCCCATGCTTGTCAGCCAGCACATGGTGCCATCGCTCCACCAGAGAACACTCTGCTTTGCCTTCAGCCATGGCTCGCCCCGCCGAGCTCTCTCTGCCTCAAGCAGAAACCCCAGTGTGTGTCCAGCCTCCAGAAAGCAGAGTGCCTTTGCCTGAGCACTGCTGTGCTGGGGCAGCACCCTGAAGGCCTCCTAGGGCCTTCTCTGCCCTAACCCAGTCGTGCCATTCGGCCCATGCGGGGAGCAACGTTCCCCCTTGGCAGGGCTCAGCGTGTGGGCTGTGTGTGGTTTCATGGCTGGGAAAGGGCAGATCCTGAAGCTGGCTGCCCTCCTGTGAATGGGGCCTGGCGGGCAGAGCCGGCATTCCCCGGTGGGGATGGAGGAGATCTGGGGCCTTCAAGCTGCATGCACATCCCCTCTCTGGCTGCCCCTCTTGCTTCTTCTCTGCTGCCAAGCCTCTCACACCGCACGTGCGTCTCACTGGAAGGAGCAGGCTGCTTGCCATTCTTGGGCAGGGAATCATCCCACACGCCTCGTTTCCTCGCAGGGGAGTGCAAACTGACCCAGAGCCTCCAGAGGAGCTGCAGTCTCTCCAGCCACAAAGGCCTGTAGCCGAGTCCATGACGGCCTGTTGCATGGAGGGCTTCTATGGGAGAGGGCCATGCTTCCCTGGCAGGGGCTCCTTCTCACACTGCTTTCCGTGGGGAAACCCTGCGTGTGCCAGGGGTCTCCTGTGTGCACAAAATCTCTCCCCAGTGCCTGAGGTGCAGGGAATCCTCTTTGGACACAGAGCACTGTTCTAGGCAGAGCTCCCATGCTGGGAGAGCCGCCACTGCCCCGACTGTCCAACTGCCTCAGGAACACACTGCTAGGGAGTGTGGGTCTGGCAGGCAGAACGGCCCGAGGGAGGAGCTCGGGCCTTCGGCTGTGGACAGCTTTCCCACTGCCAAGCCTTGGAGGAGTGCGTGGAGGCTGGGGCCTGCAGCGTTTTCCATCGGAGAGCACTGGGTGCCCAAAGCCTCCCCTGTGGCTTCCGAGCCCCTTCCCACCCACACGCCCTTGGCACCCACTCTGTTGCCAGAGGGAAGTCCTAAGCAGGACTCTCTAGCTTGTGCAGCCAGAGTGCCTCCTGCTTGGAAGTGGCCTCTGGACCTCATTTGGAGTGAGGCTTCTCCCATGCTTGTCAGGCAGCACATGGTGCCATCGCTCCACCAGAGAACACTCTGCTTTGCCTTCAGCCATGGCTCGCCCCGCCGAGCTCTCTCTGCCTCAAGCAGAAACCCCAGTGTGTGTCCAGCCTCCAGAAAGCAGAGTGCCTTTGCCTGAGCACTGCTGTGCTGGGGCAGCACCCTGAAGGCCTCCTAGGGCCTTCTCTGCCCTAACCCAGTCGTGCCATTCGGCCCATGCGGGGAGCAACGTTCCCCCTTGGCAGGGCTCAGCGTGTGGGCTGTGTGTGGTTTCATGGCTGGGAAAGGGCAGATCCTGAAGCTGGCTGCCCTCCTGTGAATGGGGCCTGGCGGGCAGAGCCGGCATTCCCCGGTGGGGATGGAGGAGATCTGGGGCCTTCAAGCTGCATGCACATCCCCTCTCTGGCTGCCCCTCTTGCTTCTTCTCTGCTGCCAAGCCTCTCACACCGCACGTGCGTCTCACTGGAAGGAGCAGGCTGCTTGCCATTCTTGGGCAGGGAATCATCCCACACGCCTCGTTTCCTCGCAGGGGAGTGCAAACTGACCCAGAGCCTCCAGAGGAGCTGCAGTCTCTCCAGCCACAAAGGCCTGTAGCCGAGTCCATGACGGCCTGTTGCATGGAGGGCTTCTATGGGAGAGGGCCATGCTTCCCTGGCAGGGGCTCCTTCTCACACTGCTTTCCGTGGGGAAACCCTGCGTGTGCCAGGGGTCTCCTGTGTGCACAAAATCTCTCCCCAGTGCCTGAGGTGCAGGGAATCCTCTTTGGACACAGAGCACTGTTCTAGGCAGAGCTCCCATGCTGGGAGAGCCGCCACTGCCCCGACTGTCCAACTGCCTCAGGAACACACTTCTAGGGAGTGTGGGTCTGGCAGGCAGAACGGCCCGAGGGAGGAGCTCGGGCCTTCGGCTGTGGACAGCTTTCCCACTGCCAAGCCTTGGAGGAGTGCGTGGAGGCTGGGGCCTGCAGCGTTTTCCATCGGAGAGCACTGGGTGCCCAAAGCCTCCCCTGTGGCTTCCGAGCCCCTTCCCACCCACACGCCCTTGGCACCCACTCTGTTGCCAGAGGGAAGTCCTAAGCAGGACTCTCTAGCTTGTGCAGCCAGAGTGCCTCCTGCTTGGAAGTGGCCTCTGGCTCTCATTTGGAGTGAGGCTTCTCCCATGTTTGTCAGCCTGCACATGGTGCCATCGCTCCACCAGAGAACACTCTGCTTTGCCTTCAGCCATGGCTCGCCCCGCCGAGCTCTCTCTGCCTCAAGCAGAAACCCCAGTGTGTGTCCAGCCTCCAGAAAGCAGAGTGCCTTTGCCTGAGCACTGCTGTGCTGGGGCAGCACCCTGAAGGCCTCCTAGGGCCTTCTCTGCCCTAACCCAGTCGTGCCATTCGGCCCATGCGGGGAGCAACGTTCCCCCTTGGCAGGGCTCAGCGTGTGGGCTGTGTGTGGTTCCATGGCTGGGAAAGGGCAGATCCTGAAGCTGGCTGCCCTCCTGTGAATGGGGCCTGGCGGGCAGAGCCGGCATTCCCCGGTGGGGATGGAGGAGATCTGGGGCCTTCAAGCTGCATGCACATCCCCTCTCTGGCTGCCCCTCTTGCTTCTTCTCTGCTGCCAAGCCTCTCACACCGCACGTGCGTCTCACTGGAAGGAGCAGGCTGCTTGCCATTCTTGGGCAGGGAATCATCCCACACGCCTCGTTTCCTCGCAGGGGAGTGCAAACTGACCCAGAGCCTCCAGAGGAGCTGCAGTCTCTCCAGCCACAAAGGCCTGTAGCCGAGTCCATGACGGCCTGTTGCATGGAGGGCTTCTATGGGAGAGGGCCATGCTTCCCTGGCAGGGGCTCCTTCTCACACTGCTTTCCGTGGGGAAACCCTGCGTGTGCCAGGGGTCTCCTGTGTGCACAAAATCTCTCCCCAGTGCCTGAGGTGCAGGGAATCCTCTTTGGACACAGAGCACTGTTCTAGGCAGAGCTCCCATGCTGGGAGAGCCGCCACTGCCCCGACTGTCCAACTGCCTCAGGAACACACTGCTAGGGAGTGTGGGTCTGGCAGGCAGAACGGCCCGAGGGAGGAGCTCGGGCCTTCGGCTGTGGACAGCTTTCCCACTGCCAAGCCTTGGAGGAGTGCGTGGAGGCTGGGGCCTGCAGCGTTTTCCATCGGAGAGCACTGGGTGCCCAAAGCCTCCCCTGTGGCTTCCGAGCCCCTTCCCACCCACACGCCCTTGGCACCCACTCTGTTGCCAGAGGGAAGTCCTAAGCAGGACTCTCTAGCTTGTGCAGCCAGAGTGCCTCCTGCTTGGAAGTGGCCTCTGGACCTCATTTGGAGTGAGGCTTCTCCCATGCTTGTCAGGCAGCACATGGTGCCATCGCTCCACCAGAGAACACTCTGCTTTGCCTTCAGCCATGGCTCGCCCCGCCGAGCTCTCTCTGCCTCAAGCAGAAACCCCAGTGTGTGTCCAGCCTCCAGAAAGCAGAGTGCCTTTGCCTGAGCACTGCTGTGCTGGGGCAGCACCCTGAAGGCCTCCTAGGGCCTTCTCTGCCCTAACCCAGTCGTGCCATTCGGCCCATGCGGGGAGCAACGTTCCCCCTTGGCAGGGCTCAGCGTGTGGGCTGTGTGTGGTTTCATGGCTGGGAAAGGGCAGATCCTGAAGCTGGCTGCCCTCCTGTGAATGGGGCCTGGCGGGCAGAGCCGGCATTCCCCGGTGGGGATGGAGGAGATCTGGGGCCTTCAAGCTGCATGCACATCCCCTCTCTGGCTGCCCCTCTTGCTTCTTCTCTGCTGCCAAGCCTCTCACACCGCACGTGCGTCTCACTGGAAGGAGCAGGCTGCTTGCCATTCTTGGGCAGGGAATCATCCCACACGCCTCGTTTCCTCGCAGGGGAGTGCAAACTGACCCAGAGCCTCCAGAGGAGCTGCAGTCTCTCCAGCCACAAAGGCCTGTAGCCGAGTCCATGACGGCCTGTTGCATGGAGGGCTTCTATGGGAGAGGGCCATGCTTCCCTGGCAGGGGCTCCTTCTCACACTGCTTTCCGTGGGGAAACCCTGCGTGTGCCAGGGGTCTCCTGTGTGCACAAAATCTCTCCCCAGTGCCTGAGGTGCAGGGAATCCTCTTTGGACACAGAGCACTGTTCTAGGCAGAGCTCCCATGCTGGGAGAGCCGCCACTGCCCCGACTGTCCAACTGCCTCAGGAACACACTTCTAGGGAGTGTGGGTCTGGCAGGCAGAACGGCCCGAGGGAGGAGCTCGGGCCTTCGGCTGTGGACAGCTTTCCCACTGCCAAGCCTTGGAGGAGTGCGTGGAGGCTGGGGCCTGCAGCGTTTTCCATCGGAGAGCACTGGGTGCCCAAAGCCTCCCCTGTGGCTTCCGAGCCCCTTCCCACCCACACGCCCTTGGCACCCACTCTGTTGCCAGAGGGAAGTCCTAAGCAGGACTCTCTAGCTTGTGCAGCCAGAGTGCCTCCTGCTTGGAAGTGGCCTCTGGCTCTCATTTGGAGTGAGGCTTCTCCCATGTTTGTCAGCCTGCACATGGTGCCATCGCTCCACCAGAGAACACTCTGCTTTGCCTTCAGCCATGGCTCGCCCCGCCGAGCTCTCTCTGCCTCAAGCAGAAACCCCAGTGTGTGTCCAGCCTCCAGAAAGCAGAGTGCCTTTGCCTGAGCACTGCTGTGCTGGGGCAGCACCCTGAAGGCCTCCTAGGGCCTTCTCTGCCCTAACCCAGTCGTGCCATTCGGCCCATGCGGGGAGCAACGTTCCCCCTTGGCAGGGCTCAGCGTGTGGGCTGTGTGTGGTTCCATGGCTGGGAAAGGGCAGAT
This sequence comes from Hippopotamus amphibius kiboko, assembly GCF_030028045.1. Lineage (NCBI taxonomy): Eukaryota > Metazoa > Chordata > Mammalia > Artiodactyla > Hippopotamidae > Hippopotamus > Hippopotamus amphibius. Next base: position 31,820 of record NW_026648323.1, read on the forward strand.
CCTGAAGCTGGCTGCCCTCCTGTGAATGGGGCCTGGCGGGCAGAGCCGGCATTCCCCGGTGGGGATGGAGGAGATCTGGGGCCTTCAAGCTGCATGCACATCCCCTCTCTGGCTGCCCCTCTTGCTTCTTCTCTGCTGCCAAGCCTCTCACACCGCACGTGCGTCTCACTGGAAGGAGCAGGCTGCTTGCCATTCTTGGGCAGGGAATCATCCCACACGCCTCGTTTCCTCGCAGGGGAGTGCAAACTGACCCAGAGCCTCCAGAGGAGCTGCAGTCTCTCCAGCCACAAAGGCCTGTAGCCGAGTCCATGACGGCCTGTTGCATGGAGGGCTTCTATGGGAGAGGGCCATGCTTCCCTGGCAGGGGCTCCTTCTCACACTGCTTTCCGTGGGGAAACCCTGCGTGTGCCAGGGGTCTCCTGTGTGCACAAAATCTCTCCCCAGTGCCTGAGGTGCAGGGAATCCTCTTTGGACACAGAGCACTGTTCTAGGCAGAGCTCCCATGCTGGGAGAGCCGCCACTGCCCCGACTGTCCAACTGCCTCAGGAACACACTGCTAGGGAGTGTGGGTCTGGCAGGCAGAACGGCCCGAGGGAGGAGCTCGGGCCTTCGGCTGTGGACAGCTTTCCCACTGCCAAGCCTTGGAGGAGTGCGTGGAGGCTGGGGCCTGCAGCGTTTTCCATCGGAGAGCACTGGGTGCCCAAAGCCTCCCCTGTGGCTTCCGAGCCCCTTCCCACCCACACGCCCTTGGCACCCACTCTGTTGCCAGAGGGAAGTCCTAAGCAGGACTCTCTAGCTTGTGCAGCCAGAGTGCCTCCTGCTTGGAAGTGGCCTCTGGCTCTCATTTGGAGTGAGGCTTCTCCCATGCTTGTCAGCCAGCACATGGTGCCATCGCTCCACCAGAGAACACTCTGCTTTGCCTTCAGCCATGGCTCGCCCCGCCGAGCTCTCTCTGCCTCAAGCAGAAACCCCAGTGTGTGTCCAGCCTCCAGAAAGCAGAGTGCCTTTGCCTGAGCACTGCTGTGCTGGGGCAGCACCCTGAAGGCCTCCTAGGGCCTTCTCTGCCCTAACCCAGTCGTGCCATTCGGCCCATGCGGGGAGCAACGTTCCCCCTTGGCAGGGCTCAGCGTGTGGGCTGTGTGTGGTTTCATGGCTGGGAAAGGGCAGATCCTGAAGCTGGCTGCCCTCCTGTGAATGGGGCCTGGCGGGCAGAGCCGGCATTCCCCGGTGGGGATGGAGGAGATCTGGGGCCTTCAAGCTGCATGCACATCCCCTCTCTGGCTGCCCCTCTTGCTTCTTCTCTGCTGCCAAGCCTCTCACACCGCACGTGCGTCTCACTGGAAGGAGCAGGCTGCTTGCCATTCTTGGGCAGGGAATCATCCCACACGCCTCGTTTCCTCGCAGGGGAGTGCAAACTGACCCAGAGCCTCCAGAGGAGCTGCAGTCTCTCCAGCCACAAAGGCCTGTAGCCGAGTCCATGACGGCCTGTTGCATGGAGGGCTTCTATGGGAGAGGGCCATGCTTCCCTGGCAGGGGCTCCTTCTCACACTGCTTTCCGTGGGGAAACCCTGCGTGTGCCAGGGGTCTCCTGTGTGCACAAAATCTCTCCCCAGTGCCTGAGGTGCAGGGAATCCTCTTTGGACACAGAGCACTGTTCTAGGCAGAGCTCCCATGCTGGGAGAGCCGCCACTGCCCCGACTGTCCAACTGCCTCAGGAACACACTGCTAGGGAGTGTGGGTCTGGCAGGCAGAACGGCCCGAGGGAGGAGCTCGGGCCTTCGGCTGTGGACAGCTTTCCCACTGCCAAGCCTTGGAGGAGTGCGTGGAGGCTGGGGCCTGCAGCGTTTTCCATCGGAGAGCACTGGGTGCCCAAAGCCTCCCCTGTGGCTTCCGAGCCCCTTCCCACCCACACGCCCTTGGCACCCACTCTGTTGCCAGAGGGAAGTCCTAAGCAGGACTCTCTAGCTTGTGCAGCCAGAGTGCCTCCTGCTTGGAAGTGGCCTCTGGCTCTCATTTGGAGTGAGGCTTCTCCCATGCTTGTCAGCCAGCACATGGTGCCATCGCTCCACCAGAGAACACTCTGCTTTGCCTTCAGCCATGGCTCGCCCCGCCGAGCTCTCTCTGCCTCAAGCAGAAACCCCAGTGTGTGTCCAGCCTCCAGAAAGCAGAGTGCCTTTGCCTGAGCACTGCTGTGCTGGGGCAGCACCCTGAAGGCCTCCTAGGGCCTTCTCTGCCCTAACCCAGTCGTGCCATTCGGCCCATGCGGGGAGCAACGTTCCCCCTTGGCAGGGCTCAGCGTGTGGGCTGTGTGTGGTTTCATGGCTGGGAAAGGGCAGATCCTGAAGCTGGCTGCCCTCCTGTGAATGGGGCCTGGCGGGCAGAGCCGGCATTCCCCGGTGGGGATGGAGGAGATCTGGGGCCTTCAAGCTGCATGCACATCCCCTCTCTGGCTGCCCCTCTTGCTTCTTCTCTGCTGCCAAGCCTCTCACACCGCACGTGCGTCTCACTGGAAGGAGCAGGCTGCTTGCCATTCTTGGGCAGGGAATCATCCCACACGCCTCGTTTCCTCGCAGGGGAGTGCAAACTGACCCAGAGCCTCCAGAGGAGCTGCAGTCTCTCCAGCCACAAAGGCCTGTAGCCGAGTCCATGACGGCCTGTTGCATGGAGGGCTTCTATGGGAGAGGGCCATGCTTCCCTGGCAGGGGCTCCTTCTCACACTGCTTTCCGTGGGGAAACCCTGCGTGTGCCAGGGGTCTCCTGTGTGCACAAAATCTCTCCCCAGTGCCTGAGGTGCAGGGAATCCTCTTTGGACACAGAGCACTGTTCTAGGCAGAGCTCCCATGCTGGGAGAGCCGCCACTGCCCCGACTGTCCAACTGCCTCAGGAACACACTGCTAGGGAGTGTGGGTCTGGCAGGCAGAACGGCCCGAGGGAGGAGCTCGGGCCTTCGGCTGTGGACAGCTTTCCCACTGCCAAGCCTTGGAGGAGTGCGTGGAGGCTGGGGCCTGCAGCGTTTTCCATCGGAGAGCACTGGGTGCCCAAAGCCTCCCCTGTGGCTTCCGAGCCCCTTCCCACCCACACGCCCTTGGCACCCACTCTGTTGCCAGAGGGAAGTCCTAAGCAGGACTCTCTAGCTTGTGCAGCCAGAGTGCCTCCTGCTTGGAAGTGGCCTCTGGCTCTCATTTGGAGTGAGGCTTCTCCCATGCTTGTCAGCCAGCACATGGTGCCATCGCTCCACCAGAGAACACTCTGCTTTGCCTTCAGCCATGGCTCGCCCCGCCGAGCTCTCTCTGCCTCAAGCAGAAACCCCAGTGTGTGTCCAGCCTCCAGAAAGCAGAGTGCCTTTGCCTGAGCACTGCTGTGCTGGGGCAGCACCCTGAAGGCCTCCTAGGGCCTTCTCTGCCCTAACCCAGTCGTGCCATTCGGCCCATGCGGGGAGCAACGTTCCCCCTTGGCAGGGCTCAGCGTGTGGGCTGTGTGTGGTTTCATGGCTGGGAAAGGGCAGATCCTGAAGCTGGCTGCCCTCCTGTGAATGGGGCCTGGCGGGCAGAGCCGGCATTCCCCGGTGGGGATGGAGGAGATCTGGGGCCTTCAAGCTGCATGCACATCCCCTCTCTGGCTGCCCCTCTTGCTTCTTCTCTGCTGCCAAGCCTCTCACACCGCACGTGCGTCTCACTGGAAGGAGCAGGCTGCTTGCCATTCTTGGGCAGGGAATCATCCCACACGCCTCGTTTCCTCGCAGGGGAGTGCAAACTGACCCAGAGCCTCCAGAGGAGCTGCAGTCTCTCCAGCCACAAAGGCCTGTAGCCGAGTCCATGACGGCCTGTTGCATGGAGGGCTTCTATGGGAGAGGGCCATGCTTCCCTGGCAGGGGCTCCTTCTCACACTGCTTTCCGTGGGGAAACCCTGCGTGTGCCAGGGGTCTCCTGTGTGCACAAAATCTCTCCCCAGTGCCTGAGGTGCAGGGAATCCTCTTTGGACACAGAGCACTGTTCTAGGCAGAGCTCCCATGCTGGGAGAGCCGCCACTGCCCCGACTGTCCAACTGCCTCAGGAACACACTGCTAGGGAGTGTGGGTCTGGCAGGCAGAACGGCCCGAGGGAGGAGCTCGGGCCTTCGGCTGTGGACAGCTTTCCCACTGCCAAGCCTTGGAGGAGTGCGTGGAGGCTGGGGCCTGCAGCGTTTTCCATCGGAGAGCACTGGGTGCCCAAAGCCTCCCCTGTGGCTTCCGAGCCCCTTCCCACCCACACGCCCTTGGCACCCACTCTGTTGCCAGAGGGAAGTCCTAAGCAGGACTCTCTAGCTTGTGCAGCCAGAGTGCCTCCTGCTTGGAAGTGGCCTCTGGCTCTCATTTGGAGTGAGGCTTCTCCCATGCTTGTCAGCCAGCACATGGTGCCATCGCTCCACCAGAGAACACTCTGCTTTGCCTTCAGCCATGGCTCGCCCCGCCGAGCTCTCTCTGCCTCAAGCAGAAACCCCAGTGTGTGTCCAGCCTCCAGAAAGCAGAGTGCCTTTGCCTGAGCACTGCTGTGCTGGGGCAGCACCCTGAAGGCCTCCTAGGGCCTTCTCTGCCCTAACCCAGTCGTGCCATTCGGCCCATGCGGGGAGCAACGTTCCCCCTTGGCAGGGCTCAGCGTGTGGGCTGTGTGTGGTTTCATGGCTGGGAAAGGGCAGATCCTGAAGCTGGCTGCCCTCCTGTGAATGGGGCCTGGCGGGCAGAGCCGGCATTCCCCGGTGGGGATGGAGGAGATCTGGGGCCTTCAAGCTGCATGCACATCCCCTCTCTGGCTGCCCCTCTTGCTTCTTCTCTGCTGCCAAGCCTCTCACACCGCACGTGCGTCTCACTGGAAGGAGCAGGCTGCTTGCCATTCTTGGGCAGGGAATCATCCCACACGCCTCGTTTCCTCGCAGGGGAGTGCAAACTGACCCAGAGCCTCCAGAGGAGCTGCAGTCTCTCCAGCCACAAAGGCCTGTAGCCGAGTCCATGACGGCCTGTTGCATGGAGGGCTTCTATGGGAGAGGGCCATGCTTCCCTGGCAGGGGCTCCTTCTCACACTGCTTTCCGTGGGGAAACCCTGCGTGTGCCAGGGGTCTCCTGTGTGCACAAAATCTCTCCCCAGTGCCTGAGGTGCAGGGAATCCTCTTTGGACACAGAGCACTGTTCTAGGCAGAGCTCCCATGCTGGGAGAGCCGCCACTGCCCCGACTGTCCAACTGCCTCAGGAACACACTTCTAGGGAGTGTGGGTCTGGCAGGCAGAACGGCCCGAGGGAGGAGCTCGGGCCTTCGGCTGTGGACAGCTTTCCCACTGCCAAGCCTTGGAGGAGTGCGTGGAGGCTGGGGCCTGCAGCGTTTTCCATCGGAGAGCACTGGGTGCCCAAAGCCTCCCCTGTGGCTTCCGAGCCCCTTCCCACCCACACGCCCTTGGCACCCACTCTGTTGCCAGAGGGAAGTCCTAAGCAGGACTCTCTAGCTTGTGCAGCCAGAGTGCCTCCTGCTTGGAAGTGGCCTCTGGACCTCATTTGGAGTGAGGCTTCTCCCATGCTTGTCAGCCAGCACATGGTGCCATCGCTCCACCAGAGAACACTCTGCTTTGCCTTCAGCCATGGCTCGCCCCGCCGAGCTCTCTCTGCCTCAAGCAGAAACCCCAGTGTGTGTCCAGCCTCCAGAAAGCAGAGTGCCTTTGCCTGAGCACTGCTGTGCTGGGGCAGCACCCTGAAGGCCTCCTAGGGCCTTCTCTGCCCTAACCCAGTCGTGCCATTCGGCCCATGCGGGGAGCAACGTTCCCCCTTGGCAGGGCTCAGCGTGTGGGCTGTGTGTGGTTTCATGGCTGGGAAAGGGCAGATCCTGAAGCTGGCTGCCCTCCTGTGAATGGGGCCTGGCGGGCAGAGCCGGCATTCCCCGGTGGGGATGGAGGAGATCTGGGGCCTTCAAGCTGCATGCACATCCCCTCTCTGGCTGCCCCTCTTGCTTCTTCTCTGCTGCCAAGCCTCTCACACCGCACGTGCGTCTCACTGGAAGGAGCAGGCTGCTTGCCATTCTTGGGCAGGGAATCATCCCACACGCCTCGTTTCCTCGCAGGGGAGTGCAAACTGACCCAGAGCCTCCAGAGGAGCTGCAGTCTCTCCAGCCACAAAGGCCTGTAGCCGAGTCCATGACGGCCTGTTGCATGGAGGGCTTCTATGGGAGAGGGCCATGCTTCCCTGGCAGGGGCTCCTTCTCACACTGCTTTCCGTGGGGAAACCCTGCGTGTGCCAGGGGTCTCCTGTGTGCACAAAATCTCTCCCCAGTGCCTGAGGTGCAGGGAATCCTCTTTGGACACAGAGCACTGTTCTAGGCAGAGCTCCCATGCTGGGAGAGCCGCCACTGCCCCGACTGTCCAACTGCCTCAGGAACACACTTCTAGGGAGTGTGGGTCTGGCAGGCAGAACGGCCCGAGGGAGGAGCTCGGGCCTTCGGCTGTGGACAGCTTTCCCACTGCCAAGCCTTGGAGGAGTGCGTGGAGGCTGGGGCCTGCAGCGTTTTCCATCGGAGAGCACTGGGTGCCCAAAGCCTCCCCTGTGGCTTCCGAGCCCCTTCCCACCCACACGCCCTTGGCACCCACTCTGTTGCCAGAGGGAAGTCCTAAGCAGGACTCTCTAGCTTGTGCAGCCAGAGTGCCTCCTGCTTGGAAGTGGCCTCTGGCTCTCATTTGGAGTGAGGCTTCTCCCATGCTTGTCAGCCAGCACATGGTGCCATCGCTCCACCAGAGAACACTCTGCTTTGCCTTCAGCCATGGCTCGCCCCGCCGAGCTCTCTCTGCCTCAAGCAGAAACCCCAGTGTGTGTCCAGCCTCCAGAAAGCAGAGTGCCTTTGCCTGAGCACTGCTGTGCTGGGGCAGCACCCTGAAGGCCTCCTAGGGCCTTCTCTGCCCTAACCCAGTCGTGCCATTCGGCCCATGCGGGGAGCAACGTTCCCCCTTGGCAGGGCTCAGCGTGTGGGCTGTGTGTGGTTTCATGGCTGGGAAAGGGCAGATCCTGAAGCTGGCTGCCCTCCTGTGAATGGGGCCTGGCGGGCAGAGCCGGCATTCCCCGGTGGGGATGGAGGAGATCTGGGGCCTTCAAGCTGCATGCACATCCCCTCTCTGGCTGCCCCTCTTGCTTCTTCTCTGCTGCCAAGCCTCTCACACCGCACGTGCGTCTCACTGGAAGGAGCAGGCTGCTTGCCATTCTTGGGCAGGGAATCATCCCACACGCCTCGTTTCCTCGCAGGGGAGTGCAAACTGACCCAGAGCCTCCAGAGGAGCTGCAGTCTCTCCAGCCACAAAGGCCTGTAGCCGAGTCCATGACGGCCTGTTGCATGGAGGGCTTCTATGGGAGAGGGCCATGCTTCCCTGGCAGGGGCTCCTTCTCACACTGCTTTCCGTGGGGAAACCCTGCGTGTGCCAGGGGTCTCCTGTGTGCACAAAATCTCTCCCCAGTGCCTGAGGTGCAGGGAATCCTCTTTGGACACAGAGCACTGTTCTAGGCAGAGCTCCCATGCTGGGAGAGCCGCCACTGCCCCGACTGTCCAACTGCCTCAGGAACACACTTCTAGGGAGTGTGGGTCTGGCAGGCAGAACGGCCCGAGGGAGGAGCTCGGGCCTTCGGCTGTGGACAGCTTTCCCACTGCCAAGCCTTGGAGGAGTGCGTGGAGGCTGGGGCCTGCAGCGTTTTCCATCGGAGAGCACTGGGTGCCCAAAGCCTCCCCTGTGGCTTCCGAGCCCCTTCCCACCCACACGCCCTTGGCACCCACTCTGTTGCCAGAGGGAAGTCCTAAGCAGGACTCTCTAGCTTGTGCAGCCAGAGTGCCTCCTGCTTGGAAGTGGCCTCTGGACCTCATTTGGAGTGAGGCTTCTCCCATGCTTGTCAGGCAGCACATGGTGCCATCGCTCCACCAGAGAACACTCTGCTTTGCCTTCAGCCATCGCTCGCCCCGCCGAGCTCTCTCTGCCTCAAGCAGAAACCCCAGTGTGTGTCCAGCCTCCAGAAAGCAGAGTGCCTTTGCCTGAGCACTGCTGTGCTGGGGCAGCACCCTGAAGGCCTCCTAGGGCCTTCTCTGCCCTAACCCAGTCGTGCCATTCGGCCCATGCGGGGAGCAACGTTCCCCCTTGGCAGGGCTCAGCGTGTGGGCTGTGTGTGGTTTCATGGCTGGGAAAGGGCAGATCCTGAAGCTGGCTGCCCTCCTGTGAATGGGGCCTGGCGGGCAGAGCCGGCATTCCCCGGTGGGGATGGAGGAGATCTGGGGCCTTCAAGCTGCATGCACATCCCCTCTCTGGCTGCCCCTCTTGCTTCTTCTCTGCTGCCAAGCCTCTCACACCGCACGTGCGTCTCACTGGAAGGAGCAGGCTGCTTGCCATTCTTGGGCAGGGAATCATCCCACACGCCTCGTTTCCTCGCAGGGGAGTGCAAACTGACCCAGAGCCTCCAGAGGAGCTGCAGTCTCTCCAGCCACAAAGGCCTGTAGCCGAGTCCATGACGGCCTGTTGCATGGAGGGCTTCTATGGGAGAGGGCCATGCTTCCCTGGCAGGGGCTCCTTCTCACACTGCTTTCCGTGGGGAAACCCTGCGTGTGCCAGGGGTCTCCTGTGTGCACAAAATCTCTCCCCAGTGCCTGAGGTGCAGGGAATCCTCTTTGGACACAGAGCACTGTTCTAGGCAGAGCTCCCATGCTGGGAGAGCCGCCACTGCCCCGACTGTCCAACTGCCTCAGGAACACACTGCTAGGGAGTGTGGGTCTGGCAGGCAGAACGGCCCGAGGGAGGAGCTCGGGCCTTCGGCTGTGGACAGCTTTCCCACTGCCAAGCCTTGGAGGAGTGCGTGGAGGCTGGGGCCTGCAGCGTTTTCCATCGGAGAGCACTGGGTGCCCAAAGCCTCCCCTGTGGCTTCCGAGCCCCTTCCCACCCACACGCCCTTGGCACCCACTCTGTTGCCAGAGGGAAGTCCTAAGCAGGACTCTCTAGCTTGTGCAGCCAGAGTGCCTCCTGCTTGGAAGTGGCCTCTGGCTCTCATTTGGAGTGAGGCTTCTCCCATGCTTGTCAGCCAGCACATGGTGCCATCGCTCCACCAGAGAACACTCTGCTTTGCCTTCAGCCATGGCTCGCCCCGCCGAGCTCTCTCTGCCTCAAGCAGAAACCCCAGTGTGTGTCCAGCCTCCAGAAAGCAGAGTGCCTTTGCCTGAGCACTGCTGTGCTGGGGCAGCACCCTGAAGGCCTCCTAGGGCCTTCTCTGCCCTAACCCAGTCGTGCCATTCGGCCCATGCGGGGAGCAACGTTCCCCCTTGGCAGGGCTCAGCGTGTGGGCTGTGTGTGGTTTCATGGCTGGGAAAGGGCAGATCCTGAAGCTGGCTGCCCTCCTGTGAATGGGGCCTGGCGGGCAGAGCCGGCATTCCCCGGTGGGGATGGAGGAGATCTGGGGCCTTCAAGCTGCATGCACATCCCCTCTCTGGCTGCCCCTCTTGCTTCTTCTCTGCTGCCAAGCCTCTCACACCGCACGTGCGTCTCACTGGAAGGAGCAGGCTGCTTGCCATTCTTGGGCAGGGAATCATCCCACACGCCTCGTTTCCTCGCAGGGGAGTGCAAACTGACCCAGAGCCTCCAGAGGAGCTGCAGTCTCTCCAGCCACAAAGGCCTGTAGCCGAGTCCATGACGGCCTGTTGCATGGAGGGCTTCTATGGGAGAGGGCCATGCTTCCCTGGCAGGGGCTCCTTCTCACACTGCTTTCCGTGGGGAAACCCTGCGTGTGCCAGGGGTCTCCTGTGTGCACAAAATCTCTCCCCAGTGCCTGAGGTGCAGGGAATCCTCTTTGGACACAGAGCACTGTTCTAGGCAGAGCTCCCATGCTGGGAGAGCCGCCACTGCCCCGACTGTCCAACTGCCTCAGGAACACACTTCTAGGGAGTGTGGGTCTGGCAGGCAGAACGGCCCGAGGGAGGAGCTCGGGCCTTCGGCTGTGGACAGCTTTCCCACTGCCAAGCCTTGGAGGAGTGCGTGGAGGCTGGGGCCTGCAGCGTTTTCCATCGGAGAGCACTGGGTGCCCAAAGCCTCCCCTGTGGCTTCCGAGCCCCTTCCCACCCACACGCCCTTGGCACCCACTCTGTTGCCAGAGGGAAGTCCTAAGCAGGACTCTCTAGCTTGTGCAGCCAGAGTGCCTCCTGCTTGGAAGTGGCCTCTGGCTCTCATTTGGAGTGAGGCTTCTCCCATGCTTGTCAGGCAGCACATGGTGCCATCGCTCCACCAGAGAACACTCTGCTTTGCCTTCAGCCATGGCTCGCCCCGCCGAGCTCTCTCTGCCTCAAGCAGAAACCCCAGTGTGTGTCCAGCCTCCAGAAAGCAGAGTGCCTTTGCCTGAGCACTGCTGTGCTGGGGCAGCACCCTGAAGGCCTCCTAGGGCCTTCTCTGCCCTAACCCAGTCGTGCCATTCGGCCCATGCGGGGAGCAACGTTCCCCCTTGGCAGGGCTCAGCGTGTGGGCTGTGTGTGGTTTCATGGCTGGGAAAGGGCAGATCCTGAAGCTGGCTGCCCTCCTGTGAATGGGGCCTGGCGGGCAGAGCCGGCATTCCCCGGTGGGGATGGAGGAGATCTGGGGCCTTCAAGCTGCATGCACATCCCCTCTCTGGCTGCCCCTCTTGCTTCTTCTCTGCTGCCAAGCCTCTCACACCGCACGTGCGTCTCACTGGAAGGAGCAGGCTGCTTGCCATTCTTGGGCAGGGAATCATCCCACACGCCTCGTTTCCTCGCAGGGGAGTGCAAACTGACCCAGAGCCTCCAGAGGAGCTGCAGTCTCTCCAGCCACAAAGGCCTGTAGCCGAGTCCATGACGGCCTGTTGCATGGAGGGCTTCTATGGGAGAGGGCCATGCTTCCCTGGCAGGGGCTCCTTCTCACACTGCTTTCCGTGGGGAAACCCTGCGTGTGCCAGGGGTCTCCTGTGTGCACAAAATCTCTCCCCAGTGCCTGAGGTGCAGGGAATCCTCTTTGGACACAGAGCACTGTTCTAGGCAGAGCTCCCATGCTGGGAGAGCCGCCACTGCCCCGACTGTCCAACTGCCTCAGGAACACACTTCTAGGGAGTGTGGGTCTGGCAGGCAGAACGGCCCGAGGGAGGAGCTCGGGCCTTCGGCTGTGGACAGCTTTCCCACTGCCAAGCCTTGGAGGAGTGCGTGGAGGCTGGGGCCTGCAGCGTTTTCCATCGGAGAGCACTGGGTGCCCAAAGCCTCCCCTGTGGCTTCCGAGCCCCTTCCCACCCACACGCCCTTGGCACCCACTCTGTTGCCAGAGGGAAGTCCTAAGCAGGACTCTCTAGCTTGTGCAGCCAGAGTGCCTCCTGCTTGGAAGTGGCCTCTGGCTCTCATTTGGAGTGAGGCTTCTCCCATGCTTGTCAGGCAGCACATGGTGCCATCGCTCCACCAGAGAACACTCTGCTTTGCCTTCAGCCATGGCTCGCCCCGCCGAGCTCTCTCTGCCTCAAGCAGAAACCCCAGTGTGTGTCCAGCCTCCAGAAAGCAGAGTGCCTTTGCCTGAGCACTGCTGTGCTGGGGCAGCACCCTGAAGGCCTCCTAGGGCCTTCTCTGCCCTAACCCAGTCGTGCCATTCGGCCCATGCGGGGAGCAACGTTCCCCCTTGGCAGGGCTCAGCGTGTGGGCTGTGTGTGGTTTCATGGCTGGGAAAGGGCAGATCCTGAAGCTGGCTGCCCTCCTGTGAATGGGGCCTGGCGGGCAGAGCCGGCATTCCCCGGTGGGGATGGAGGAGATCTGGGGCCTTCAAGCTGCATGCACATCCCCTCTCTGGCTGCCCCTCTTGCTTCTTCTCTGCTGCCAAGCCTCTCACACCGCACGTGCGTCTCACTGGAAGGAGCAGGCTGCTTGCCATTCTTGGGCAGGGAATCATCCCACACGCCTCGTTTCCTCGCAGGGGAGTGCAAACTGACCCAGAGCCTCCAGAGGAGCTGCAGTCTCTCCAGCCACAAAGGCCTGTAGCCGAGTCCATGACGGCCTGTTGCATGGAGGGCTTCTATGGGAGAGGGCCATGCTTCCCTGGCAGGGGCTCCTTCTCACACTGCTTTCCGTGGGGAAACCCTGCGTGTGCCAGGGGTCTCCTGTGTGCACAAAATCTCTCCCCAGTGCCTGAGGTGCAGGGAATCCTCTTTGGACACAGAGCACTGTTCTAGGCAGAGCTCCCATGCTGGGAGAGCCGCCACTGCCCCGACTGTCCAACTGCCTCAGGAACACACTGCTAGGGAGTGTGGGTCTGGCAGGCAGAACGGCCCGAGGGAGGAGCTCGGGCCTTCGGCTGTGGACAGCTTTCCCACTGCCAAGCCTTGGAGGAGTGCGTGGAGGCTGGGGCCTGCAGCGTTTTCCATCGGAGAGCACTGGGTGCCCAAAGCCTCCCCTGTGGCTTCCGAGCCCCTTCCCACCCACACGCCCTTGGCACCCACTCTGTTGCCAGAGGGAAGTCCTAAGCAGGACTCTCTAGCTTGTGCAGCCAGAGTGCCTCCTGCTTGGAAGTGGCCTCTGGCTCTCATTTGGAGTGAGGCTTCTCCCATGTTTGTCAGCCTGCACATGGTGCCATCGCTCCACCAGAGAACACTCTGCTTTGCCTTCAGCCATGGCTCGCCCCGCCGAGCTCTCTCTGCCTCAAGCAGAAACCCCAGTGTGTGTCCAGCCTCCAGAAAGCAGAGTGCCTTTGCCTGAGCACTGCTGTGCTGGGGCAGCACCCTGAAGGCCTCCTAGGGCCTTCTCTGCCCTAACCCAGTCGTGCCATTCGGCCCATGCGGGGAGCAACGTTCCCCCTTGGCAGGGCTCAGCGTGTGGGCTGTGTGTGGTTTCATGGCTGGGAAAGGGCAGATCCTGAAGCTGGCTGCCCTCCTGTGAATGGGGCCTGGCGGGCAGAGCCGGCATTCCCCGGTGGGGATGGAGGAGATCTGGGGCCTTCAAGCTGCATGCACATCCCCTCTCTGGCTGCCCCTCTTGCTTCTTCTCTGCTGCCAAGCCTCTCACACCGCACGTGCGTCTCACTGGAAGGAGCAGGCTGCTTGCCATTCTTGGGCAGGGAATCATCCCACACGCCTCGTTTCCTCGCAGGGGAGTGCAAACTGACCCAGAGCCTCCAGAGGAGCTGCAGTCTCTCCAGCCACAAAGGCCTGTAGCCGAGTCCATGACGGCCTGTTGCATGGAGGGCTTCTATGGGAGAGGGCCATGCTTCCCTGGCAGGGGCTCCTTCTCACACTGCTTTCCGTGGGGAAACCCTGCGTGTGCCAGGGGTCTCCTGTGTGCACAAAATCTCTCCCCAGTGCCTGAGGTGCAGGGAATCCTCTTTGGACACAGAGCACTGTTCTAGGCAGAGCTCCCATGCTGGGAGAGCCGCCACTGCCCCGACTGTCCAACTGCCTCAGGAACACACTGCTAGGGAGTGTGGGTCTGGCAGGCAGAACGGCCCGAGGGAGGAGCTCGGGCCTTCGGCTGTGGACAGCTTTCCCACTGCCAAGCCTTGGAGGAGTGCGTGGAGGCTGGGGCCTGCAGCGTTTTCCATCGGAGAGCACTGGGTGCCCAAAGCCTCCCCTGTGGCTTCCGAGCCCCTTCCCACCCACACGCCCTTGGCACCCACTCTGTTGCCAGAGGGAAGTCCTAAGCAGGACTCTCTAGCTTGTGCAGCCAGAGTGCCTCCTGCTTGGAAGTGGCCTCTGGCTCTCATTTGGAGTGAGGCTTCTCCCATGTTTGTCAGCCAGCACATGGTGCCATCGCTCCACCAGAGAACACTCTGCTTTGCCTTCAGCCATGGCTCGCCCCGCCGAGCTCTCTCTGCCTCAAGCAGAAACCCCAGTGTGTGTCCAGCCTCCAGAAAGCAGAGTGCCTTTGCCTGAGCACTGCTGTGCTGGGGCAGCACCCTGAAGGCCTCCTAGGGCCTTCTCTGCCCTAACCCAGTCGTGCCATTCGGCCCATGCGGGGAGCAACGTTCCCCCTTGGCAGGGCTCAGCGTGTGGGCTGTGTGTGGTTTCATGGCTGGGAAAGGGCAGATCCTGAAGCTGGCTGCCCTCCTGTGAATGGGGCCTGGCGGGCAGAGCCGGCATTCCCCGGTGGGGATGGAGGAGATCTGGGGCCTTCAAGCTGCATGCACATCCCCTCTCTGGCTGCCCCTCTTGCTTCTTCTCTGCTGCCAAGCCTCTCACACCGCACGTGCGTCTCACTGGAAGGAGCAGGCTGCTTGCCATTCTTGGGCAGGGAATCATCCCACACGCCTCGTTTCCTCGCAGGGGAGTGCAAACTGACCCAGAGCCTCCAGAGGAGCTGCAGTCTCTCCAGCCACAAAGGCCTGTAGCCGAGTCCATGACGGCCTGTTGCATGGAGGGCTTCTATGGGAGAGGGCCATGCTTCCCTGGCAGGGGCTCCTTCTCACACTGCTTTCCGTGGGGAAACCCTGCGTGTGCCAGGGGTCTCCTGTGTGCACAAAATCTCTCCCCAGTGCCTGAGGTGCAGGGAATCCTCTTTGGACACAGAGCACTGTTCTAGGCAGAGCTCCCATGCTGGGAGAGCCGCCACTGCCCCGACTGTCCAACTGCCTCAGGAACACACTGCTAGGGAGTGTGGGTCTGGCAGGCAGAACGGCCCGAGGGAGGAGCTCGGGCCTTCGGCTGTGGACAGCTTTCCCACTGCCAAGCCTTGGAGGAGTGCGTGGAGGCTGGGGCCTGCAGCGTTTTCCATCGGAGAGCACTGGGTGCCCAAAGCCTCCCCTGTGGCTTCCGAGCCCCTTCCCACCCACACGCCCTTGGCACCCACTCTGTTGCCAGAGGGAAGTCCTAAGCAGGACTCTCTAGCTTGTGCAGCCAGAGTGCCTCCTGCTTGGAAGTGGCCTCTGGACCTCATTTGGAGTGAGGCTTCTCCCATGCTTGTCAGGCAGCACATGGTGCCATCGCTCCACCAGAGAACACTCTGCTTTGCCTTCAGCCATGGCTCGCCCCGCCGAGCTCTCTCTGCCTCAAGCAGAAACCCCAGTGTGTGTCCAGCCTCCAGAAAGCAGAGTGCCTTTGCCTGAGCACTGCTGTGCTGGGGCAGCACCCTGAAGGCCTCCTAGGGCCTTCTCTGCCCTAACCCAGTCGTGCCATTCGGCCCATGCGGGGAGCAACGTTCCCCCTTGGCAGGGCTCAGCGTGTGGGCTGTGTGTGGTTTCATGGCTGGGAAAGGGCAGATCCTGAAGCTGGCTGCCCTCCTGTGAATGGGGCCTGGCGGGCAGAGCCGGCATTCCCCGGTGGGGATGGAGGAGATCTGGGGCCTTCAAGCTGCATGCACATCCCCTCTCTGGCTGCCCCTCTTGCTTCTTCTCTGCTGCCAAGCCTCTCACACCGCACGTGCGTCTCACTGGAAGGAGCAGGCTGCTTGCCATTCTTGGGCAGGGAATCATCCCACACGCCTCGTTTCCTCGCAGGGGAGTGCAAACTGACCCAGAGCCTCCAGAGGAGCTGCAGTCTCTCCAGCCACAAAGGCCTGTAGCCGAGTCCATGACGGCCTGTTGCATGGAGGGCTTCTATGGGAGAGGGCCATGCTTCCCTGGCAGGGGCTCCTTCTCACACTGCTTTCCGTGGGGAAACCCTGCGTGTGCCAGGGGTCTCCTGTGTGCACAAAATCTCTCCCCAGTGCCTGAGGTGCAGGGAATCCTCTTTGGACACAGAGCACTGTTCTAGGCAGAGCTCCCATGCTGGGAGAGCCGCCACTGCCCCGACTGTCCAACTGCCTCAGGAACACACTTCTAGGGAGTGTGGGTCTGGCAGGCAGAACGGCCCGAGGGAGGAGCTCGGGCCTTCGGCTGTGGACAGCTTTCCCACTGCCAAGCCTTGGAGGAGTGCGTGGAGGCTGGGGCCTGCAGCGTTTTCCATCGGAGAGCACTGGGTGCCCAAAGCCTCCCCTGTGGCTTCCGAGCCCCTTCCCACCCACACGCCCTTGGCACCCACTCTGTTGCCAGAGGGAAGTCCTAAGCAGGACTCTCTAGCTTGTGCAGCCAGAGTGCCTCCTGCTTGGAAGTGGCCTCTGGCTCTCATTTGGAGTGAGGCTTCTCCCATGCTTGTCAGGCAGCACATGGTGCCATCGCTCCACCAGAGAACACTCTGCTTTGCCTTCAGCCATGGCTCGCCCCGCCGAGCTCTCTCTGCCTCAAGCAGAAACCCCAGTGTGTGTCCAGCCTCCAGAAAGCAGAGTGCCTTTGCCTGAGCACTGCTGTGCTGGGGCAGCACCCTGAAGGCCTCCTAGGGCCTTCTCTGCCCTAACCCAGTCGTGCCATTCGGCCCATGCGGGGAGCAACGTTCCCCCTTGGCAGGGCTCAGCGTGTGGGCTGTGTGTGGTTTCATGGCTGGGAAAGGGCAGATCCTGAAGCTGGCTGCCCTCCTGTGAATGGGGCCTGGCGGGCAGAGCCGGCATTCCCCGGTGGGGATGGAGGAGATCTGGGGCCTTCAAGCTGCATGCACATCCCCTCTCTGGCTGCCCCTCTTGCTTCTTCTCTGCTGCCAAGCCTCTCACACCGCACGTGCGTCTCACTGGAAGGAGCAGGCTGCTTGCCATTCTTGGGCAGGGAATCATCCCACACGCCTCGTTTCCTCGCAGGGGAGTGCAAACTGACCCAGAGCCTCCAGAGGAGCTGCAGTCTCTCCAGCCACAAAGGCCTGTAGCCGAGTCCATGACGGCCTGTTGCATGGAGGGCTTCTATGGGAGAGGGCCATGCTTCCCTGGCAGGGGCTCCTTCTCACACTGCTTTCCGTGGGGAAACCCTGCGTGTGCCAGGGGTCTCCTGTGTGCACAAAATCTCTCCCCAGTGCCTGAGGTGCAGGGAATCCTCTTTGGACACAGAGCACTGTTCTAGGCAGAGCTCCCATGCTGGGAGAGCCGCCACTGCCCCGACTGTCCAACTGCCTCAGGAACACACTTCTAGGGAGTGTGGGTCTGGCAGGCAGAACGGCCCGAGGGAGGAGCTCGGGCCTTCGGCTGTGGACAGCTTTCCCACTGCCAAGCCTTGGAGGAGTGCGTGGAGGCTGGGGCCTGCAGCGTTTTCCATCGGAGAGCACTGGGTGCCCAAAGCCTCCCCTGTGGCTTCCGAGCCCCTTCCCACCCACACGCCCTTGGCACCCACTCTGTTGCCAGAGGGAAGTCCTAAGCAGGACTCTCTAGCTTGTGCAGCCAGAGTGCCTCCTGCTTGGAAGTGGCCTCTGGCTCTCATTTGGAGTGAGGCTTCTCCCATGCTTGTCAGGCAGCACATGGTGCCATCGCTCCACCAGAGAACACTCTGCTTTGCCTTCAGCCATGGCTCGCCCCGCCGAGCTCTCTCTGCCTCAAGCAGAAACCCCAGTGTGTGTCCAGCCTCCAGAAAGCAGAGTGCCTTTGCCTGAGCACTGCTGTGCTGGGGCAGCACCCTGAAGGCCTCCTAGGGCCTTCTCTGCCCTAACCCAGTCGTGCCATTCGGCCCATGCGGGGAGCAACGTTCCCCCTTGGCAGGGCTCAGCGTGTGGGCTGTGTGTGGTTTCATGGCTGGGAAAGGGCAGATCCTGAAGCTGGCTGCCCTCCTGTGAATGGGGCCTGGCGGGCAGAGCCGGCATTCCCCGGTGGGGATGGAGGAGATCTGGGGCCTTCAAGCTGCATGCACATCCCCTCTCTGGCTGCCCCTCTTGCTTCTTCTCTGCTGCCAAGCCTCTCACACCGCACGTGCGTCTCACTGGAAGGAGCAGGCTGCTTGCCATTCTTGGGCAGGGAATCATCCCACACGCCTCGTTTCCTCGCAGGGGAGTGCAAACTGACCCAGAGCCTCCAGAGGAGCTGCAGTCTCTCCAGCCACAAAGGCCTGTAGCCGAGTCCATGACGGCCTGTTGCATGGAGGGCTTCTATGGGAGAGGGCCATGCTTCCCTGGCAGGGGCTCCTTCTCACACTGCTTTCCGTGGGGAAACCCTGCGTGTGCCAGGGGTCTCCTGTGTGCACAAAATCTCTCCCCAGTGCCTGAGGTGCAGGGAATCCTCTTTGGACACAGAGCACTGTTCTAGGCAGAGCTCCCATGCTGGGAGAGCCGCCACTGCCCCGACTGTCCAACTGCCTCAGGAACACACTGCTAGGGAGTGTGGGTCTGGCAGGCAGAACGGCCCGAGGGAGGAGCTCGGGCCTTCGGCTGTGGACAGCTTTCCCACTGCCAAGCCTTGGAGGAGTGCGTGGAGGCTGGGGCCTGCAGCGTTTTCCATCGGAGAGCACTGGGTGCCCAAAGCCTCCCCTGTGGCTTCCGAGCCCCTTCCCACCCACACGCCCTTGGCACCCACTCTGTTGCCAGAGGGAAGTCCTAAGCAGGACTCTCTAGCTTGTGCAGCCAGAGTGCCTCCTGCTTGGAAGTGGCCTCTGGCTCTCATTTGGAGTGAGGCTTCTCCCATGTTTGTCAGCCTGCACATGGTGCCATCGCTCCACCAGAGAACACTCTGCTTTGCCTTCAGCCATGGCTCGCCCCGCCGAGCTCTCTCTGCCTCAAGCAGAAACCCCAGTGTGTGTCCAGCCTCCAGAAAGCAGAGTGCCTTTGCCTGAGCACTGCTGTGCTGGGGCAGCACCCTGAAGGCCTCCTAGGGCCTTCTCTGCCCTAACCCAGTCGTGCCATTCGGCCCATGCGGGGAGCAACGTTCCCCCTTGGCAGGGCTCAGCGTGTGGGCTGTGTGTGGTTTCATGGCTGGGAAAGGGCAGATCCTGAAGCTGGCTGCCCTCCTGTGAATGGGGCCTGGCGGGCAGAGCCGGCATTCCCCGGTGGGGATGGAGGAGATCTGGGGCCTTCAAGCTGCATGCACATCCCCTCTCTGGCTGCCCCTCTTGCTTCTTCTCTGCTGCCAAGCCTCTCACACCGCACGTGCGTCTCACTGGAAGGAGCAGGCTGCTTGCCATTCTTGGGCAGGGAATCATCCCACACGCCTCGTTTCCTCGCAGGGGAGTGCAAACTGACCCAGAGCCTCCAGAGGAGCTGCAGTCTCTCCAGCCACAAAGGCCTGTAGCCGAGTCCATGACGGCCTGTTGCATGGAGGGCTTCTATGGGAGAGGGCCATGCTTCCCTGGCAGGGGCTCCTTCTCACACTGCTTTCCGTGGGGAAACCCTGCGTGTGCCAGGGGTCTCCTGTGTGCACAAAATCTCTCCCCAGTGCCTGAGGTGCAGGGAATCCTCTTTGGACACAGAGCACTGTTCTAGGCAGAGCTCCCATGCTGGGAGAGCCGCCACTGCCCCGACTGTCCAACTGCCTCAGGAACACACTGCTAGGGAGTGTGGGTCTGGCAGGCAGAACGGCCCGAGGGAGGAGCTCGGGCCTTCGGCTGTGGACAGCTTTCCCACTGCCAAGCCTTGGAGGAGTGCGTGGAGGCTGGGGCCTGCAGCGTTTTCCATCGGAGAGCACTGGGTGCCCAAAGCCTCCCCTGTGGCTTCCGAGCCCCTTCCCACCCACACGCCCTTGGCACCCACTCTGTTGCCAGAGGGAAGTCCTAAGCAGGACTCTCTAGCTTGTGCAGCCAGAGTGCCTCCTGCTTGGAAGTGGCCTCTGGCTCTCATTTGGAGTGAGGCTTCTCCCATGTTTGTCAGCCAGCACATGGTGCCATCGCTCCACCAGAGAACACTCTGCTTTGCCTTCAGCCATGGCTCGCCCCGCCGAGCTCTCTCTGCCTCAAGCAGAAACCCCAGTGTGTGTCCAGCCTCCAGAAAGCAGAGTGCCTTTGCCTGAGCACTGCTGTGCTGGGGCAGCACCCTGAAGGCCTCCTAGGGCCTTCTCTGCCCTAACCCAGTCGTGCCATTCGGCCCATGCGGGGAGCAACGTTCCCCCTTGGCAGGGCTCAGCGTGTGGGCTGTGTGTGGTTTCATGGCTGGGAAAGGGCAGATCCTGAAGCTGGCTGCCCTCCTGTGAATGGGGCCTGGCGGGCAGAGCCGGCATTCCCCGGTGGGGATGGAGGAGATCTGGGGCCTTCAAGCTGCATGCACATCCCCTCTCTGGCTGCCCCTCTTGCTTCTTCTCTGCTGCCAAGCCTCTCACACCGCACGTGCGTCTCACTGGAAGGAGCAGGCTGCTTGCCATTCTTGGGCAGGGAATCATCCCACACGCCTCGTTTCCTCGCAGGGGAGTGCAAACTGACCCAGAGCCTCCAGAGGAGCTGCAGTCTCTCCAGCCACAAAGGCCTGTAGCCGAGTCCATGACGGCCTGTTGCATGGAGGGCTTCTATGGGAGAGGGCCATGCTTCCCTGGCAGGGGCTCCTTCTCACACTGCTTTCCGTGGGGAAACCCTGCGTGTGCCAGGGGTCTCCTGTGTGCACAAAATCTCTCCCCAGTGCCTGAGGTGCAGGGAATCCTCTTTGGACACAGAGCACTGTTCTAGGCAGAGCTCCCATGCTGGGAGAGCCGCCACTGCCCCGACTGTCCAACTGCCTCAGGAACACACTGCTAGGGAGTGTGGGTCTGGCAGGCAGAACGGCCCGAGGGAGGAGCTCGGGCCTTCGGCTGTGGACAGCTTTCCCACTGCCAAGCCTTGGAGGAGTGCGTGGAGGCTGGGGCCTGCAGCGTTTTCCATCGGAGAGCACTGGGTGCCCAAAGCCTCCCCTGTGGCTTCCGAGCCCCTTCCCACCCACACGCCCTTGGCACCCACTCTGTTGCCAGAGGGAAGTCCTAAGCAGGACTCTCTAGCTTGTGCAGCCAGAGTGCCTCCTGCTTGGAAGTGGCCTCTGGACCTCATTTGGAGTGAGGCTTCTCCCATGCTTGTCAGGCAGCACATGGTGCCATCGCTCCACCAGAGAACACTCTGCTTTGCCTTCAGCCATGGCTCGCCCCGCCGAGCTCTCTCTGCCTCAAGCAGAAACCCCAGTGTGTGTCCAGCCTCCAGAAAGCAGAGTGCCTTTGCCTGAGCACTGCTGTGCTGGGGCAGCACCCTGAAGGCCTCCTAGGGCCTTCTCTGCCCTAACCCAGTCGTGCCATTCGGCCCATGCGGGGAGCAACGTTCCCCCTTGGCAGGGCTCAGCGTGTGGGCTGTGTGTGGTTTCATGGCTGGGAAAGGGCAGATCCTGAAGCTGGCTGCCCTCCTGTGAATGGGGCCTGGCGGGCAGAGCCGGCATTCCCCGGTGGGGATGGAGGAGATCTGGGGCCTTCAAGCTGCATGCACATCCCCTCTCTGGCTGCCCCTCTTGCTTCTTCTCTGCTGCCAAGCCTCTCACACCGCACGTGCGTCTCACTGGAAGGAGCAGGCTGCTTGCCATTCTTGGGCAGGGAATCATCCCACACGCCTCGTTTCCTCGCAGGGGAGTGCAAACTGACCCAGAGCCTCCAGAGGAGCTGCAGTCTCTCCAGCCACAAAGGCCTGTAGCCGAGTCCATGACGGCCTGTTGCATGGAGGGCTTCTATGGGAGAGGGCCATGCTTCCCTGGCAGGGGCTCCTTCTCACACTGCTTTCCGTGGGGAAACCCTGCGTGTGCCAGGGGTCTCCTGTGTGCACAAAATCTCTCCCCAGTGCCTGAGGTGCAGGGAATCCTCTTTGGACACAGAGCACTGTTCTAGGCAGAGCTCCCATGCTGGGAGAGCCGCCACTGCCCCGACTGTCCAACTGCCTCAGGAACACACTGCTAGGGAGTGTGGGTCTGGCAGGCAGAACGGCCCGAGGGAGGAGCTCGGGCCTTCGGCTGTGGACAGCTTTCCCACTGCCAAGCCTTGGAGGAGTGCGTGGAGGCTGGGGCCTGCAGCGTTTTCCATCGGAGAGCACTGGGTGCCCAAAGCCTCCCCTGTGGCTTCCGAGCCCCTTCCCACCCACACGCCCTTGGCACCCACTCTGTTGCCAGAGGGAAGTCCTAAGCAGGACTCTCTAGCTTGTGCAGCCAGAGTGCCTCCTGCTTGGAAGTGGCCTCTGGCTCTCATTTGGAGTGAGGCTTCTCCCATGTTTGTCAGCCTGCACATGGTGCCATCGCTCCACCAGAGAACACTCTGCTTTGCCTTCAGCCATGGCTCGCCCCGCCGAGCTCTCTCTGCCTCAAGCAGAAACCCCAGTGTGTGTCCAGCCTCCAGAAAGCAGAGTGCCTTTGCCTGAGCACTGCTGTGCTGGGGCAGCACCCTGAAGGCCTCCTAGGGCCTTCTCTGCCCTAACCCAGTCGTGCCATTCGGCCCATGCGGGGAGCAACGTTCCCCCTTGGCAGGGCTCAGCGTGTGGGCTGTGTGTGGTTTCATGGCTGGGAAAGGGCAGATCCTGAAGCTGGCTGCCCTCCTGTGAATGGGGCCTGGCGGGCAGAGCCGGCATTCCCCGGTGGGGATGGAGGAGATCTGGGGCCTTCAAGCTGCATGCACATCCCCTCTCTGGCTGCCCCTCTTGCTTCTTCTCTGCTGCCAAGCCTCTCACACCGCACGTGCGTCTCACTGGAAGGAGCAGGCTGCTTGCCATTCTTGGGCAGGGAATCATCCCACACGCCTCGTTTCCTCGCAGGGGAGTGCAAACTGACCCAGAGCCTCCAGAGGAGCTGCAGTCTCTCCAGCCACAAAGGCCTGTAGCCGAGTCCATGACGGCCTGTTGCATGGAGGGCTTCTATGGGAGAGGGCCATGCTTCCCTGGCAGGGGCTCCTTCTCACACTGCTTTCCGTGGGGAAACCCTGCGTGTGCCAGGGGTCTCCTGTGTGCACAAAATCTCTCCCCAGTGCCTGAGGTGCAGGGAATCCTCTTTGGACACAGAGCACTGTTCTAGGCAGAGCTCCCATGCTGGGAGAGCCGCCACTGCCCCGACTGTCCAACTGCCTCAGGAACACACTTCTAGGGAGTGTGGGTCTGGCAGGCAGAACGGCCCGAGGGAGGAGCTCGGGCCTTCGGCTGTGGACAGCTTTCCCACTGCCAAGCCTTGGAGGAGTGCGTGGAGGCTGGGGCCTGCAGCGTTTTCCATCGGAGAGCACTGGGTGCCCAAAGCCTCCCCTGTGGCTTCCGAGCCCCTTCCCACCCACACGCCCTTGGCACCCACTCTGTTGCCAGAGGGAAGTCCTAAGCAGGACTCTCTAGCTTGTGCAGCCAGAGTGCCTCCTGCTTGGAAGTGGCCTCTGGACCTCATTTGGAGTGAGGCTTCTCCCATGCTTGTCAGGCAGCACATGGTGCCATCGCTCCACCAGAGAACACTCTGCTTTGCCTTCAGCCATGGCTCGCCCCGCCGAGCTCTCTCTGCCTCAAGCAGAAACCCCAGTGTGTGTCCAGCCTCCAGAAAGCAGAGTGCCTTTGCCTGAGCACTGCTGTGCTGGGGCAGCACCCTGAAGGCCTCCTAGGGCCTTCTCTGCCCTAACCCAGTCGTGCCATTCGGCCCATGCGGGGAGCAACGTTCCCCCTTGGCAGGGCTCAGCGTGTGGGCTGTGTGTGGTTTCATGGCTGGGAAAGGGCAGATCCTGAAGCTGGCTGCCCTCCTGTGAATGGGGCCTGGCGGGCAGAGCCGGCATTCCCCGGTGGGGATGGAGGAGATCTGGGGCCTTCAAGCTGCATGCACATCCCCTCGCTGGCTGCCCCTCTTGCTTCTTCTCTGCTGCCAAGCCTCTCACACCGCACGTGCGTCTCACTGGAAGGAGCAGGCTGCTTGCCATTCTTGGGCAGGGAATCATCCCACACGCCTCGTTTCCTCGCAGGGGAGTGCAAACTGACCCAGAGCCTCCAGAGGAGCTGCAGTCTCTCCAGCCACAAAGGCCTGTAGCCGAGTCCATGACGGCCTGTTGCATGGAGGGCTTCTATGGGAGAGGGCCATGCTTCCCTGGCAGGGGCTCCTTCTCACACTGCTTTCCGTGGGGAAACCCTGCGTGTGCCAGGGGTCTCCTGTGTGCACAAAATCTCTCCCCAGTGCCTGAGGTGCAGGGAATCCTCTTTGGACACAGAGCACTGTTCTAGGCAGAGCTCCCATGCTGGGAGAGCCGCCACTGCCCCGACTGTCCAACTGCCTCAGGAACACACTGCTAGGGAGTGTGGGTCTGGCAGGCAGAACGGCCCGAGGGAGGAGCTCGGGCCTTCGGCTGTGGACAGCTTTCCCACTGCCAAGCCTTGGAGGAGTGCGTGGAGGCTGGGGCCTGCAGCGTTTTCCATCGGAGAGCACTGGGTGCCCAAAGCCTCCCCTGTGGCTTCCGAGCCCCTTCCCACCCACACGCCCTTGGCACCCACTCTGTTGCCAGAGGGAAGTCCTAAGCAGGACTCTCTAGCTTGTGCAGCCAGAGTGCCTCCTGCTTGGAAGTGGCCTCTGGACCTCATTTGGAGTGAGGCTTCTCCCATGCTTGTCAGGCAGCACATGGTGCCATCGCTCCACCAGAGAACACTCTGCTTTGCCTTCAGCCATGGCTCGCCCCGCCGAGCTCTCTCTGCCTCAAGCAGAAACCCCAGTGTGTGTCCAGCCTCCAGAAAGCAGAGTGCCTTTGCCTGAGCACTGCTGTGCTGGGGCAGCACCCTGAAGGCCTCCTAGGGCCTTCTCTGCCCTAACCCAGTCGTGCCATTCGGCCCATGCGGGGAGCAACGTTCCCCCTTGGCAGGGCTCAGCGTGTGGGCTGTGTGTGGTTTCATGGCTGGGAAAGGGCAGATCCTGAAGCTGGCTGCCCTCCTGTGAATGGGGCCTGGCGGGCAGAGCCGGCATTCCCCGGTGGGGATGGAGGAGATCTGGGGCCTTCAAGCTGCATGCACATCCCCTCTCTGGCTGCCCCTCTTGCTTCTTCTCTGCTGCCAAGCCTCTCACACCGCACGTGCGTCTCACTGGAAGGAGCAGGCTGCTTGCCATTCTTGGGCAGGGAATCATCCCACACGCCTCGTTTCCTCGCAGGGGAGTGCAAACTGACCCAGAGCCTCCAGAGGAGCTGCAGTCTCTCCAGCCACAAAGGCCTGTAGCCGAGTCCATGACGGCCTGTTGCATGGAGGGCTTCTATGGGAGAGGGCCATGCTTCCCTGGCAGGGGCTCCTTCTCACACTGCTTTCCGTGGGGAAACCCTGCGTGTGCCAGGGGTCTCCTGTGTGCACAAAATCTCTCCCCAGTGCCTGAGGTGCAGGGAATCCTCTTTGGACACAGAGCACTGTTCTAGGCAGAGCTCCCATGCTGGGAGAGCCGCCACTGCCCCGACTGTCCAACTGCCTCAGGAACACACTGCTAGGGAGTGTGGGTCTGGCAGGCAGAACGGCCCGAGGGAGGAGCTCGGGCCTTCGGCTGTGGACAGCTTTCCCACTGCCAAGCCTTGGAGGAGTGCGTGGAGGCTGGGGCCTGCAGCGTTTTCCATCGGAGAGCACTGGGTGCCCAAAGCCTCCCCTGTGGCTTCTGAGCCCCTTCCCACCCACACGCCCTTGGCACCCACTCTGTTGCCAGAGGGAAGTCCTAAGCAGGACTCTCTAGCTTGTGCAGCCAGAGTGCCTCCTGCTTGGAAGTGGCCTCTGGCTCTCATTTGGAGTGAGGCTTCTCCCATGTTTGTCAGCCTGCACATGGTGCCATCGCTCCACCAGAGAACACTCTGCTTTGCCTTCAGCCATGGCTCGCCCCGCCGAGCTCTCTCTGCCTCAAGCAGAAACCCCAGTGTGTGTCCAGCCTCCAGAAAGCAGAGTGCCTTTGCCTGAGCACTGCTGTGCTGGGGCAGCACCCTGAAGGCCTCCTAGGGCCTTCTCTGCCCTAACCCAGTCGTGCCATTCGGCCCATGCGGGGAGCAACGTTCCCCCTTGGCAGGGCTCAGCGTGTGGGCTGTGTGTGGTTTCATGGCTGGGAAAGGGCAGATCCTGAAGCTGGCTGCCCTCCTGTGAATGGGGCCTGGCGGGCAGAGCCGGCATTCCCCGGTGGGGATGGAGGAGATCTGGGGCCTTCAAGCTGCATGCACATCCCCTCTCTGGCTGCCCCTCTTGCTTCTTCTCTGCTGCCAAGCCTCTCACACCGCACGTGCGTCTCACTGGAAGGAGCAGGCTGCTTGCCATTCTTGGGCAGGGAATCATCCCACACGCCTCGTTTCCTCGCAGGGGAGTGCAAACTGACCCAGAGCCTCCAGAGGAGCTGCAGTCTCTCCAGCCACAAAGGCCTGTAGCCGAGTCCATGACGGCCTGTTGCATGGAGGGCTTCTATGGGAGAGGGCCATGCTTCCCTGGCAGGGGCTCCTTCTCACACTGCTTTCCGTGGGGAAACCCTGCGTGTGCCAGGGGTCTCCTGTGTGCACAAAATCTCTCCCCAGTGCCTGAGGTGCAGGGAATCCTCTTTGGACACAGAGCACTGTTCTAGGCAGAGCTCCCATGCTGGGAGAGCCGCCACTGCCCCGACTGTCCAACTGCCTCAGGAACACACTGCTAGGGAGTGTGGGTCTGGCAGGCAGAACGGCCCGAGGGAGGAGCTCGGGCCTTCGGCTGTGGACAGCTTTCCCACTGCCAAGCCTTGGAGGAGTGCGTGGAGGCTGGGGCCTGCAGCGTTTTCCATCGGAGAGCACTGGGTGCCCAAAGCCTCCCCTGTGGCTTCCGAGCCCCTTCCCACCCACACGCCCTTGGCACCCACTCTGTTGCCAGAGGGAAGTCCTAAGCAGGACTCTCTAGCTTGTGCAGCCAGAGTGCCTCCTGCTTGGAAGTGGCCTCTGGACCTCATTTGGAGTGAGGCTTCTCCCATGCTTGTCAGGCAGCACATGGTGCCATCGCTCCACCAGAGAACACTCTGCTTTGCCTTCAGCCATGGCTCGCCCCGCCGAGCTCTCTCTGCCTCAAGCAGAAACCCCAGTGTGTGTCCAGCCTCCAGAAAGCAGAGTGCCTTTGCCTGAGCACTGCTGTGCTGGGGCAGCACCCTGAAGGCCTCCTAGGGCCTTCTCTGCCCTAACCCAGTCGTGCCATTCGGCCCATGCGGGGAGCAACGTTCCCCCTTGGCAGGGCTCAGCGTGTGGGCTGTGTGTGGTTTCATGGCTGGGAAAGGGCAGATCCTGAAGCTGGCTGCCCTCCTGTGAATGGGGCCTGGCGGGCAGAGCCGGCATTCCCCGGTGGGGATGGAGGAGATCTGGGGCCTTCAAGCTGCATGCACATCCCCTCTCTGGCTGCCCCTCTTGCTTCTTCTCTGCTGCCAAGCCTCTCACACCGCACGTGCGTCTCACTGGAAGGAGCAGGCTGCTTGCCATTCTTGGGCAGGGAATCATCCCACACGCCTCGTTTCCTCGCAGGGGAGTGCAAACTGACCCAGAGCCTCCAGAGGAGCTGCAGTCTCTCCAGCCACAAAGGCCTGTAGCCGAGTCCATGACGGCCTGTTGCATGGAGGGCTTCTATGGGAGAGGGCCATGCTTCCCTGGCAGGGGCTCCTTCTCACACTGCTTTCCGTGGGGAAACCCTGCGTGTGCCAGGGGTCTCCTGTGTGCACAAAATCTCTCCCCAGTGCCTGAGGTGCAGGGAATCCTCTTTGGACACAGAGCACTGTTCTAGGCAGAGCTCCCATGCTGGGAGAGCCGCCACTGCCCCGACTGTCCAACTGCCTCAGGAACACACTGCTAGGGAGTGTGGGTCTGGCAGGCAGAACGGCCCGAGGGAGGAGCTCGGGCCTTCGGCTGTGGACAGCTTTCCCACTGCCAAGCCTTGGAGGAGTGCGTGGAGGCTGGGGCCTGCAGCGTTTTCCATCGGAGAGCACTGGGTGCCCAAAGCCTCCCCTGTGGCTTCCGAGCCCCTTCCCACCCACACGCCCTTGGCACCCACTCTGTTGCCAGAGGGAAGTCCTAAGCAGGACTCTCTAGCTTGTGCAGCCAGAGTGCCTCCTGCTTGGAAGTGGCCTCTGGCTCTCATTTGGAGTGAGGCTTCTCCCATGTTTGTCAGCCAGCACATGGTGCCATCGCTCCACCAGAGAACACTCTGCTTTGCCTTCAGCCATGGCTCGCCCCGCCGAGCTCTCTCTGCCTCAAGCAGAAACCCCAGTGTGTGTCCAGCCTCCAGAAAGCAGAGTGCCTTTGCCTGAGCACTGCTGTGCTGGGGCAGCACCCTGAAGGCCTCCTAGGGCCTTCTCTGCCCTAACCCAGTCGTGCCATTCGGCCCATGCGGGGAGCAACGTTCCCCCTTGGCAGGGCTCAGCGTGTGGGCTGTGTGTGGTTTCATGGCTGGGAAAGGGCAGATCCTGAAGCTGGCTGCCCTCCTGTGAATGGGGCCTGGCGGGCAGAGCCGGCATTCCCCGGTGGGGATGGAGGAGATCTGGGGCCTTCAAGCTGCATGCACATCCCCTCTCTGGCTGCCCCTCTTGCTTCTTCTCTGCTGCCAAGCCTCTCACACCGCACGTGCGTCTCACTGGAAGGAGCAGGCTGCTTGCCATTCTTGGGCAGGGAATCATCCCACACGCCTCGTTTCCTCGCAGGGGAGTGCAAACTGACCCAGAGCCTCCAGAGGAGCTGCAGTCTCTCCAGCCACAAAGGCCTGTAGCCGAGTCCATGACGGCCTGTTGCATGGAGGGCTTCTATGGGAGAGGGCCATGCTTCCCTGGCAGGGGCTCCTTCTCACACTGCTTTCCGTGGGGAAACCCTGCGTGTGCCAGGGGTCTCCTGTGTGCACAAAATCTCTCCCCAGTGCCTGAGGTGCAGGGAATCCTCTTTGGACACAGAGCACTGTTCTAGGCAGAGCTCCCATGCTGGGAGAGCCGCCACTGCCCCGACTGTCCAACTGCCTCAGGAACACACTGCTAGGGAGTGTGGGTCTGGCAGGCAGAACGGCCCGAGGGAGGAGCTCGGGCCTTCGGCTGTGGACAGCTTTCCCACTGCCAAGCCTTGGAGGAGTGCGTGGAGGCTGGGGCCTGCAGCGTTTTCCATCGGAGAGCACTGGGTGCCCAAAGCCTCCCCTGTGGCTTCCGAGCCCCTTCCCACCCACACGCCCTTGGCACCCACTCTGTTGCCAGAGGGAAGTCCTAAGCAGGACTCTCTAGCTTGTGCAGCCAGAGTGCCTCCTGCTTGGAAGTGGCCTCTGGACCTCATTTGGAGTGAGGCTTCTCCCATGCTTGTCAGGCAGCACATGGTGCCATCGCTCCACCAGAGAACACTCTGCTTTGCCTTCAGCCATGGCTCGCCCCGCCGAGCTCTCTCTGCCTCAAGCAGAAACCCCAGTGTGTGTCCAGCCTCCAGAAAGCAGAGTGCCTTTGCCTGAGCACTGCTGTGCTGGGGCAGCACCCTGAAGGCCTCCTAGGGCCTTCTCTGCCCTAACCCAGTCGTGCCATTCGGCCCATGCGGGGAGCAACGTTCCCCCTTGGCAGGGCTCAGCGTGTGGGCTGTGTGTGGTTTCATGGCTGGGAAAGGGCAGATCCTGAAGCTGGCTGCCCTCCTGTGAATGGGGCCTGGCGGGCAGAGCCGGCATTCCCCGGTGGGGATGGAGGAGATCTGGGGCCTTCAAGCTGCATGCACATCCCCTCTCTGGCTGCCCCTCTTGCTTCTTCTCTGCTGCCAAGCCTCTCACACCGCACGTGCGTCTCACTGGAAGGAGCAGGCTGCTTGCCATTCTTGGGCAGGGAATCATCCCACACGCCTCGTTTCCTCGCAGGGGAGTGCAAACTGACCCAGAGCCTCCAGAGGAGCTGCAGTCTCTCCAGCCACAAAGGCCTGTAGCCGAGTCCATGACGGCCTGTTGCATGGAGGGCTTCTATGGGAGAGGGCCATGCTTCCCTGGCAGGGGCTCCTTCTCACACTGCTTTCCGTGGGGAAACCCTGCGTGTGCCAGGGGTCTCCTGTGTGCACAAAATCTCTCCCCAGTGCCTGAGGTGCAGGGAATCCTCTTTGGACACAGAGCACTGTTCTAGGCAGAGCTCCCATGCTGGGAGAGCCGCCACTGCCCCGACTGTCCAACTGCCTCAGGAACACACTGCTAGGGAGTGTGGGTCTGGCAGGCAGAACGGCCCGAGGGAGGAGCTCGGGCCTTCGGCTGTGGACAGCTTTCCCACTGCCAAGCCTTGGAGGAGTGCGTGGAGGCTGGGGCCTGCAGCGTTTTCCATCGGAGAGCACTGGGTGCCCAAAGCCTCCCCTGTGGCTTCCGAGCCCCTTCCCACCCACACGCCCTTGGCACCCACTCTGTTGCCAGAGGGAAGTCCTAAGCAGGACTCTCTAGCTTGTGCAGCCAGAGTGCCTCCTGCTTGGAAGTGGCCTCTGGCTCTCATTTGGAGTGAGGCTTCTCCCATGTTTGTCAGCCTGCACATGGTGCCATCGCTCCACCAGAGAACACTCTGCTTTGCCTTCAGCCATGGCTCGCCCCGCCGAGCTCTCTCTGCCTCAAGCAGAAACCCCAGTGTGTGTCCAGCCTCCAGAAAGCAGAGTGCCTTTGCCTGAGCACTGCTGTGCTGGGGCAGCACCCTGAAGGCCTCCTAGGGCCTTCTCTGCCCTAACCCAGTCGTGCCATTCGGCCCATGCGGGGAGCAACGTTCCCCCTTGGCAGGGCTCAGTGTGTGGGCTGTGTGTGGTTTCATGGCTGGGAAAGGGCAGATCCTGAAGCTGGCTGCCCTCCTGTGAATGGGGCCTGGCGGGCAGAGCCGGCATTCCCCGGTGGGGATGGAGGAGATCTGGGGCCTTCAAGCTGCATGCACATCCCCTCTCTGGCTGCCCCTCTTGCTTCTTCTCTGCTGCCAAGCCTCTCACACCGCACGTGCGTCTCACTGGAAGGAGCAGGCTGCTTGCCATTCTTGGGCAGGGAATCATCCCACACGCCTCGTTTCCTCGCAGGGGAGTGCAAACTGACCCAGAGCCTCCAGAGGAGCTGCAGTCTCTCCAGCCACAAAGGCCTGTAGCCGAGTCCATGACGGCCTGTTGCATGGAGGGCTTCTATGGGAGAGGGCCATGCTTCCCTGGCAGGGGCTCCTTCTCACACTGCTTTCCGTGGGGAAACCCTGCGTGTGCCAGGGGTCTCCTGTGTGCACAAAATCTCTCCCCAGTGCCTGAGGTGCAGGGAATCCTCTTTGGACACAGAGCACTGTTCTAGGCAGAGCTCCCATGCTGGGAGAGCCGCCACTGCCCCGACTGTCCAACTGCCTCAGGAACACACTGCTAGGGAGTGTGGGTCTGGCAGGCAGAACGGCCCGAGGGAGGAGCTCGGGCCTTCGGCTGTGGACAGCTTTCCCACTGCCAAGCCTTGGAGGAGTGCGTGGAGGCTGGGGCCTGCAGCGTTTTCCATCGGAGAGCACTGGGTGCCCAAAGCCTCCCCTGTGGCTTCCGAGCCCCTTCCCACCCACACGCCCTTGGCACCCACTCTGTTGCCAGAGGGAAGTCCTAAGCAGGACTCTCTAGCTTGTGCAGCCAGAGTGCCTCCTGCTTGGAAGTGGCCTCTGGACCTCATTTGGAGTGAGGCTTCTCCCATGCTTGTCAGGCAGCACATGGTGCCATCGCTCCACCAGAGAACACTCTGCTTTGCCTTCAGCCATGGCTCGCCCCGCCGAGCTCTCTCTGCCTCAAGCAGAAACCCCAGTGTGTGTCCAGCCTCCAGAAAGCAGAGTGCCTTTGCCTGAGCACTGCTGTGCTGGGGCAGCACCCTGAAGGCCTCCTAGGGCCTTCTCTGCCCTAACCCAGTCGTGCCATTCGGCCCATGCGGGGAGCAACGTTCCCCCTTGGCAGGGCTCAGCGTGTGGGCTGTGTGTGGTTTCATGGCTGGGAAAGGGCAGATCCTGAAGCTGGCTGCCCTCCTGTGAATGGGGCCTGGCGGGCAGAGCCGGCATTCCCCGGTGGGGATGGAGGAGATCTGGGGCCTTCAAGCTGCATGCACATCCCCTCTCTGGCTGCCCCTCTTGCTTCTTCTCTGCTGCCAAGCCTCTCACACCGCACGTGCGTCTCACTGGAAGGAGCAGGCTGCTTGCCATTCTTGGGCAGGGAATCATCCCACACGCCTCGTTTCCTCGCAGGGGAGTGCAAACTGACCCAGAGCCTCCAGAGGAGCTGCAGTCTCTCCAGCCACAAAGGCCTGTAGCCGAGTCCATGACGGCCTGTTGCATGGAGGGCTTCTATGGGAGAGGGCCATGCTTCCCTGGCAGGGGCTCCTTCTCACACTGCTTTCCGTGGGGAAACCCTGCGTGTGCCAGGGGTCTCCTGTGTGCACAAAATCTCTCCCCAGTGCCTGAGGTGCAGGGAATCCTCTTTGGACACAGAGCACTGTTCTAGGCAGAGCTCCCATGCTGGGAGAGCCGCCACTGCCCCGACTGTCCAACTGCCTCAGGAACACACTGCTAGGGAGTGTGGGTCTGGCAGGCAGAACGGCCCGAGGGAGGAGCTCGGGCCTTCGGCTGTGGACAGCTTTCCCACTGCCAAGCCTTGGAGGAGTGCGTGGAGGCTGGGGCCTGCAGCGTTTTCCATCGGAGAGCACTGGGTGCCCAAAGCCTCCCCTGTGGCTTCCGAGCCCCTTCCCACCCACACGCCCTTGGCACCCACTCTGTTGCCAGAGGGAAGTCCTAAGCAGGACTCTCTAGCTTGTGCAGCCAGAGTGCCTCCTGCTTGGAAGTGGCCTCTGGCTCTCATTTGGAGTGAGGCTTCTCCCATGTTTGTCAGCCTGCACATGGTGCCATCGCTCCACCAGAGAACACTCTGCTTTGCCTTCAGCCATGGCTCGCCCCGCCGAGCTCTCTCTGCCTCAAGCAGAAACCCCAGTGTGTGTCCAGCCTCCAGAAAGCAGAGTGCCTTTGCCTGAGCACTGCTGTGCTGGGGCAGCACCCTGAAGGCCTCCTAGGGCCTTCTCTGCCCTAACCCAGTCGTGCCATTCGGCCCATGCGGGGAGCAACGTTCCCCCTTGGCAGGGCTCAGCGTGTGGGCTGTGTGTGGTTTCATGGCTGGGAAAGGGCAGATCCTGAAGCTGGCTGCCCTCCTGTGAATGGGGCCTGGCGGGCAGAGCCGGCATTCCCCGGTGGGGATGGAGGAGATCTGGGGCCTTCAAGCTGCATGCACATCCCCTCTCTGGCTGCCCCTCTTGCTTCTTCTCTGCTGCCAAGCCTCTCACACCGCACGTGCGTCTCACTGGAAGGAGCAGGCTGCTTGCCATTCTTGGGCAGGGAATCATCCCACACGCCTCGTTTCCTCGCAGGGGAGTGCAAACTGACCCAGAGCCTCCAGAGGAGCTGCAGTCTCTCCAGCCACAAAGGCCTGTAGCCGAGTCCATGACGGCCTGTTGCATGGAGGGCTTCTATGGGAGAGGGCCATGCTTCCCTGGCAGGGGCTCCTTCTCACACTGCTTTCCGTGGGGAAACCCTGCGTGTGCCAGGGGTCTCCTGTGTGCACAAAATCTCTCCCCAGTGCCTGAGGTGCAGGGAATCCTCTTTGGACACAGAGCACTGTTCTAGGCAGAGCTCCCATGCTGGGAGAGCCGCCACTGCCCCGACTGTCCAACTGCCTCAGGAACACACTGCTAGGGAGTGTGGGTCTGGCAGGCAGAACGGCCCGAGGGAGGAGCTCGGGCCTTCGGCTGTGGACAGCTTTCCCACTGCCAAGCCTTGGAGGAGTGCGTGGAGGCTGGGGCCTGCAGCGTTTTCCATCGGAGAGCACTGGGTGCCCAAAGCCTCCCCTGTGGCTTCCGAGCCCCTTCCCACCCACACGCCCTTGGCACCCACTCTGTTGCCAGAGGGAAGTCCTAAGCAGGACTCTCTAGCTTGTGCAGCCAGAGTGCCTCCTGCTTGGAAGTGGCCTCTGGCTCTCATTTGGAGTGAGGCTTCTCCCATGCTTGTCAGCCAGCACATGGTGCCATCGCTCCACCAGAGAACACTCTGCTTTGCCTTCAGCCATGGCTCGCCCCGCCGAGCTCTCTCTGCCTCAAGCAGAAACCCCAGTGTGTGTCCAGCCTCCAGAAAGCAGAGTGCCTTTGCCTGAGCACTGCTGTGCTGGGGCAGCACCCTGAAGGCCTCCTAGGGCCTTCTCTGCCCTAACCCAGTCGTGCCATTCGGCCCATGCGGGGAGCAACGTTCCCCCTTGGCAGGGCTCAGCGTGTGGGCTGTGTGTGGTTTCATGGCTGGGAAAGGGCAGATCCTGAAGCTGGCTGCCCTCCTGTGAATGGGGCCTGGCGGGCAGAGCCGGCATTCCCCGGTGGGGATGGAGGAGATCTGGGGCCTTCAAGCTGCATGCACATCCCCTCTCTGGCTGCCCCTCTTGCTTCTTCTCTGCTGCCAAGCCTCTCACACCGCACGTGCGTCTCACTGGAAGGAGCAGGCTGCTTGCCATTCTTGGGCAGGGAATCATCCCACACGCCTCGTTTCCTCGCAGGGGAGTGCAAACTGACCCAGAGCCTCCAGAGGAGCTGCAGTCTCTCCAGCCACAAAGGCCTGTAGCCGAGTCCATGACGGCCTGTTGCATGGAGGGCTTCTATGGGAGAGGGCCATGCTTCCCTGGCAGGGGCTCCTTCTCACACTGCTTTCCGTGGGGAAACCCTGCGTGTGCCAGGGGTCTCCTGTGTGCACAAAATCTCTCCCCAGTGCCTGAGGTGCAGGGAATCCTCTTTGGACACAGAGCACTGTTCTAGGCAGAGCTCCCATGCTGGGAGAGCCGCCACTGCCCCGACTGTCCAACTGCCTCAGGAACACACTGCTAGGGAGTGTGGGTCTGGCAGGCAGAACGGCCCGAGGGAGGAGCTCGGGCCTTCGGCTGTGGACAGCTTTCCCACTGCCAAGCCTTGGAGGAGTGCGTGGAGGCTGGGGCCTGCAGCGTTTTCCATCGGAGAGCACTGGGTGCCCAAAGCCTCCCCTGTGGCTTCCGAGCCCCTTCCCACCCACACGCCCTTGGCACCCACTCTGTTGCCAGAGGGAAGTCCTAAGCAGGACTCTCTAGCTTGTGCAGCCAGAGTGCCTCCTGCTTGGAAGTGGCCTCTGGACCTCATTTGGAGTGAGGCTTCTCCCATGCTTGTCAGGCAGCACATGGTGCCATCGCTCCACCAGAGAACACTCTGCTTTGCCTTCAGCCATGGCTCGCCCCGCCGAGCTCTCTCTGCCTCAAGCAGAAACCCCAGTGTGTGTCCAGCCTCCAGAAAGCAGAGTGCCTTTGCCTGAGCACTGCTGTGCTGGGGCAGCACCCTGAAGGCCTCCTAGGGCCTTCTCTGCCCTAACCCAGTCGTGCCATTCGGCCCATGCGGGGAGCAACGTTCCCCCTTGGCAGGGCTCAGCGTGTGGGCTGTGTGTGGTTTCATGGCTGGGAAAGGGCAGATCCTGAAGCTGGCTGCCCTCCTGTGAATGGGGCCTGGCGGGCAGAGCCGGCATTCCCCGGTGGGGATGGAGGAGATCTGGGGCCTTCAAGCTGCATGCACATCCCCTCTCTGGCTGCCCCTCTTGCTTCTTCTCTGCTGCCAAGCCTCTCACACCGCACGTGCGTCTCACTGGAAGGAGCAGGCTGCTTGCCATTCTTGGGCAGGGAATCATCCCACACGCCTCGTTTCCTCGCAGGGGAGTGCAAACTGACCCAGAGCCTCCAGAGGAGCTGCAGTCTCTCCAGCCACAAAGGCCTGTAGCCGAGTCCATGACGGCCTGTTGCATGGAGGGCTTCTATGGGAGAGGGCCATGCTTCCCTGGCAGGGGCTCCTTCTCACACTGCTTTCCGTGGGGAAACCCTGCGTGTGCCAGGGGTCTCCTGTGTGCACAAAATCTCTCCCCAGTGCCTGAGGTGCAGGGAATCCTCTTTGGACACAGAGCACTGTTCTAGGCAGAGCTCCCATGCTGGGAGAGCCGCCACTGCCCCGACTGTCCAACTGCCTCAGGAACACACTGCTAGGGAGTGTGGGTCTGGCAGGCAGAACGGCCCGAGGGAGGAGCTCGGGCCTTCGGCTGTGGACAGCTTTCCCACTGCCAAGCCTTGGAGGAGTGCGTGGAGGCTGGGGCCTGCAGCGTTTTCCATCGGAGAGCACTGGGTGCCCAAAGCCTCCCCTGTGGCTTCCGAGCCCCTTCCCACCCACACGCCCTTGGCACCCACTCTGTTGCCAGAGGGAAGTCCTAAGCAGGACTCTCTAGCTTGTGCAGCCAGAGTGCCTCCTGCTTGGAAGTGGCCTCTGGCTCTCATTTGGAGTGAGGCTTCTCCCATGTTTGTCAGCCTGCACATGGTGCCATCGCTCCACCAGAGAACACTCTGCTTTGCCTTCAGCCATGGCTCGCCCCGCCGAGCTCTCTCTGCCTCAAGCAGAAACCCCAGTGTGTGTCCAGCCTCCAGAAAGCAGAGTGCCTTTGCCTGAGCACTGCTGTGCTGGGGCAGCACCCTGAAGGCCTCCTAGGGCCTTCTCTGCCCTAACCCAGTCGTGCCATTCGGCCCATGCGGGGAGCAACGTTCCCCCTTGGCAGGGCTCAGCGTGTGGGCTGTGTGTGGTTTCATGGCTGGGAAAGGGCAGATCCTGAAGCTGGCTGCCCTCCTGTGAATGGGGCCTGGCGGGCAGAGCCGGCATTCCCCGGTGGGGATGGAGGAGATCTGGGGCCTTCAAGCTGCATGCACATCCCCTCTCTGGCTGCCCCTCTTGCTTCTTCTCTGCTGCCAAGCCTCTCACACCGCACGTGCGTCTCACTGGAAGGAGCAGGCTGCTTGCCATTCTTGGGCAGGGAATCATCCCACACGCCTCGTTTCCTCGCAGGGGAGTGCAAACTGACCCAGAGCCTCCAGAGGAGCTGCAGTCTCTCCAGCCACAAAGGCCTGTAGCCGAGTCCATGACGGCCTGTTGCATGGAGGGCTTCTATGGGAGAGGGCCATGCTTCCCTGGCAGGGGCTCCTTCTCACACTGCTTTCCGTGGGGAAACCCTGCGTGTGCCAGGGGTCTCCTGTGTGCACAAAATCTCTCCCCAGTGCCTGAGGTGCAGGGAATCCTCTTTGGACACAGAGCACTGTTCTAGGCAGAGCTCCCATGCTGGGAGAGCCGCCACTGCCCCGACTGTCCAACTGCCTCAGGAACACACTGCTAGGGAGTGTGGGTCTGGCAGGCAGAACGGCCCGAGGGAGGAGCTCGGGCCTTCGGCTGTGGACAGCTTTCCCACTGCCAAGCCTTGGAGGAGTGCGTGGAGGCTGGGGCCTGCAGCGTTTTCCATCGGAGAGCACTGGGTGCCCAAAGCCTCCCCTGTGGCTTCCGAGCCCCTTCCCACCCACACGCCCTTGGCACCCACTCTGTTGCCAGAGGGAAGTCCTAAGCAGGACTCTCTAGCTTGTGCAGCCAGAGTGCCTCCTGCTTGGAAGTGGCCTCTGGACCTCATTTGGAGTGAGGCTTCTCCCATGCTTGTCAGGCAGCACATGGTGCCATCGCTCCACCAGAGAACACTCTGCTTTGCCTTCAGCCATGGCTCGCCCCGCCGAGCTCTCTCTGCCTCAAGCAGAAACCCCAGTGTGTGTCCAGCCTCCAGAAAGCAGAGTGCCTTTGCCTGAGCACTGCTGTGCTGGGGCAGCACCCTGAAGGCCTCCTAGGGCCTTCTCTGCCCTAACCCAGTCGTGCCATTCGGCCCATGCGGGGAGCAACGTTCCCCCTTGGCAGGGCTCAGCGTGTGGGCTGTGTGTGGTTTCATGGCTGGGAAAGGGCAGATCCTGAAGCTGGCTGCCCTCCTGTGAATGGGGCCTGGCGGGCAGAGCCGGCATTCCCCGGTGGGGATGGAGGAGATCTGGGGCCTTCAAGCTGCATGCACATCCCCTCTCTGGCTGCCCCTCTTGCTTCTTCTCTGCTGCCAAGCCTCTCACACCGCACGTGCGTCTCACTGGAAGGAGCAGGCTGCTTGCCATTCTTGGGCAGGGAATCATCCCACACGCCTCGTTTCCTCGCAGGGGAGTGCAAACTGACCCAGAGCCTCCAGAGGAGCTGCAGTCTCTCCAGCCACAAAGGCCTGTAGCCGAGTCCATGACGGCCTGTTGCATGGAGGGCTTCTATGGGAGAGGGCCATGCTTCCCTGGCAGGGGCTCCTTCTCACACTGCTTTCCGTGGGGAAACCCTGCGTGTGCCAGGGGTCTCCTGTGTGCACAAAATCTCTCCCCAGTGCCTGAGGTGCAGGGAATCCTCTTTGGACACAGAGCACTGTTCTAGGCAGAGCTCCCATGCTGGGAGAGCCGCCACTGCCCCGACTGTCCAACTGCCTCAGGAACACACTTCTAGGGAGTGTGGGTCTGGCAGGCAGAACGGCCTGAGGGAGGAGCTCGGGCCTTCGGCTGTGGACAGCTTTCCCACTGCCAAGCCTTGGAGGAGTGCGTGGAGGCTGGGGCCTGCAGCGTTTTCCATCGGAGAGCACTGGGTGCCCAAAGCCTCCCCTGTGGCTTCCGAGCCCCTTCCCACCCACACGCCCTTGGCACCCACTCTGTTGCCAGAGGGAAGTCCTAAGCAGGACTCTCTAGCTTGTGCAGCCAGAGTGCCTCCTGCTTGGAAGTGGCCTCTGGCTCTCATTTGGAGTGAGGCTTCTCCCATGTTTGTCAGCCAGCACATGGTGCCATCGCTCCACCAGAGAACACTCTGCTTTGCCTTCAGCCATGGCTCGCCCCGCCGAGCTCTCTCTGCCTCAAGCAGAAACCCCAGTGTGTGTCCAGCCTCCAGAAAGCAGAGTGCCTTTGCCTGAGCACTGCTGTGCTGGGGCAGCACCCTGAAGGCCTCCTAGGGCCTTCTCTGCCCTAACCCAGTCGTGCCATTCGGCCCATGCGGGGAGCAACGTTCCCCCTTGGCAGGGCTCAGCGTGTGGGCTGTGTGTGGTTTCATGGCTGGGAAAGGGCAGATCCTGAAGCTGGCTGCCCTCCTGTGAATGGGGCCTGGCGGGCAGAGCCGGCATTCCCCGGTGGGGATGGAGGAGATCTGGGGCCTTCAAGCTGCATGCACATCCCCTCTCTGGCTGCCCCTCTTGCTTCTTCTCTGCTGCCAAGCCTCTCACACCGCACGTGCGTCTCACTGGAAGGAGCAGGCTGCTTGCCATTCTTGGGCAGGGAATCATCCCACACGCCTCGTTTCCTCGCAGGGGAGTGCAAACTGACCCAGAGCCTCCAGAGGAGCTGCAGTCTCTCCAGCCACAAAGGCCTGTAGCCGAGTCCATGACGGCCTGTTGCATGGAGGGCTTCTATGGGAGAGGGCCATGCTTCCCTGGCAGGGGCTCCTTCTCACACTGCTTTCCGTGGGGAAACCCTGCGTGTGCCAGGGGTCTCCTGTGTGCACAAAATCTCTCCCCAGTGCCTGAGGTGCAGGGAATCCTCTTT
The DNA here is from genome assembly GCF_030028045.1 of Hippopotamus amphibius kiboko. NCBI lineage: Eukaryota > Metazoa > Chordata > Mammalia > Artiodactyla > Hippopotamidae > Hippopotamus > Hippopotamus amphibius. The sequence goes on from NW_026648323.1 coordinate 70,867, forward strand.
GGACACAGAGCACTGTTCTAGGCAGAGCTCCCATGCTGGGAGAGCCGCCACTGCCCCGACTGTCCAACTGCCTCAGGAACACACTGCTAGGGAGTGTGGGTCTGGCAGGCAGAACGGCCCGAGGGAGGAGCTCGGGCCTTCGGCTGTGGACAGCTTTCCCACTGCCAAGCCTTGGAGGAGTGCGTGGAGGCTGGGGCCTGCAGCGTTTTCCATCGGAGAGCACTGGGTGCCCAAAGCCTCCCCTGTGGCTTCCGAGCCCCTTCCCACCCACACGCCCTTGGCACCCACTCTGTTGCCAGAGGGAAGTCCTAAGCAGGACTCTCTAGCTTGTGCAGCCAGAGTGCCTCCTGCTTGGAAGTGGCCTCTGGCTCTCATTTGGAGTGAGGCTTCTCCCATGTTTGTCAGCCTGCACATGGTGCCATCGCTCCACCAGAGAACACTCTGCTTTGCCTTCAGCCATGGCTCGCCCCGCCGAGCTCTCTCTGCCTCAAGCAGAAACCCCAGTGTGTGTCCAGCCTCCAGAAAGCAGAGTGCCTTTGCCTGAGCACTGCTGTGCTGGGGCAGCACCCTGAAGGCCTCCTAGGGCCTTCTCTGCCCTAACCCAGTCGTGCCATTCGGCCCATGCGGGGAGCAACGTTCCCCCTTGGCAGGGCTCAGCGTGTGGGCTGTGTGTGGTTTCATGGCTGGGAAAGGGCAGATCCTGAAGCTGGCTGCCCTCCTGTGAATGGGGCCTGGCGGGCAGAGCCGGCATTCCCCGGTGGGGATGGAGGAGATCTGGGGCCTTCAAGCTGCATGCACATCCCCTCTCTGGCTGCCCCTCTTGCTTCTTCTCTGCTGCCAAGCCTCTCACACCGCACGTGCGTCTCACTGGAAGGAGCAGGCTGCTTGCCATTCTTGGGCAGGGAATCATCCCACACGCCTCGTTTCCTCGCAGGGGAGTGCAAACTGACCCAGAGCCTCCAGAGGAGCTGCAGTCTCTCCAGCCACAAAGGCCTGTAGCCGAGTCCATGACGGCCTGTTGCATGGAGGGCTTCTATGGGAGAGGGCCATGCTTCCCTGGCAGGGGCTCCTTCTCACACTGCTTTCCGTGGGGAAACCCTGCGTGTGCCAGGGGTCTCCTGTGTGCACAAAATCTCTCCCCAGTGCCTGAGGTGCAGGGAATCCTCTTTGGACACAGAGCACTGTTCTAGGCAGAGCTCCCATGCTGGGAGAGCCGCCACTGCCCCGACTGTCCAACTGCCTCAGGAACACACTTCTAGGGAGTGTGGGTCTGGCAGGCAGAACGGCCCGAGGGAGGAGCTCGGGCCTTCGGCTGTGGACAGCTTTCCCACTGCCAAGCCTTGGAGGAGTGCGTGGAGGCTGGGGCCTGCAGCGTTTTCCATCGGAGAGCACTGGGTGCCCAAAGCCTCCCCTGTGGCTTCCGAGCCCCTTCCCACCCACACGCCCTTGGCACCCACTCTGTTGCCAGAGGGAAGTCCTAAGCAGGACTCTCTAGCTTGTGCAGCCAGAGTGCCTCCTGCTTGGAAGTGGCCTCTGGCTCTCATTTGGAGTGAGGCTTCTCCCATGCTTGTCAGCCAGCACATGGTGCCATCGCTCCACCAGAGAACACTCTGCTTTGCCTTCAGCCATGGCTCGCCCCGCCGAGCTCTCTCTGCCTCAAGCAGAAACCCCAGTGTGTGTCCAGCCTCCAGAAAGCAGAGTGCCTTTGCCTGAGCACTGCTGTGCTGGGGCAGCACCCTGAAGGCCTCCTAGGGCCTTCTCTGCCCTAACCCAGTCGTGCCATTCGGCCCATGCGGGGAGCAACGTTCCCCCTTGGCAGGGCTCAGCGTGTGGGCTGTGTGTGGTTTCATGGCTGGGAAAGGGCAGATCCTGAAGCTGGCTGCCCTCCTGTGAATGGGGCCTGGCGGGCAGAGCCGGCATTCCCCGGTGGGGATGGAGGAGATCTGGGGCCTTCAAGCTGCATGCACATCCCCTCTCTGGCTGCCCCTCTTGCTTCTTCTCTGCTGCCAAGCCTCTCACACCGCACGTGCGTCTCACTGGAAGGAGCAGGCTGCTTGCCATTCTTGGGCAGGGAATCATCCCACACGCCTCGTTTCCTCGCAGGGGAGTGCAAACTGACCCAGAGCCTCCAGAGGAGCTGCAGTCTCTCCAGCCACAAAGGCCTGTAGCCGAGTCCATGACGGCCTGTTGCATGGAGGGCTTCTATGGGAGAGGGCCATGCTTCCCTGGCAGGGGCTCCTTCTCACACTGCTTTCTGTGGGGAAACCCTGCGTGTGCCAGGGGTCTCCTGTGGGCACAAAATCTCTCCCCAGTGCCTGAGGTGCAGGGAATCCTCTTTGGACACAGAGCACTGTTCTAGGCAGAGCTCCCATGCTGGGAGAGCCGCCACTGCCCCGACTGTCCAACTGCCTCAGGAACACACTTCTAGGGAGTGTGGGTCTGGCAGGCAGAACGGCCCGAGGGAGGAACTCGGGCCTTCGGCTGTGGACAGCTTTCCCACTGCCAAGCCTTGGAGGAGTGCGTGGAGGCTGGGGCCTGCAGCGTTTTCCATCGGAGAGCACTGGGTGCCCAAAGCCTCCCCTGTGGCTTCCGAGCCCCTTCCCACCCACACGCCCTTGGCACCCACTCTGTTGCCAGAGGGAAGTCCTAAGCAGGACTCTCTAGCTTGTGCAGCCAGAGTGCCTCCTGCTTGGAAGTGGCCTCTGGCTCTCATTTGGAGTGAGGCTTCTCCCATGTTTGTCAGCCAGCACATGGTGCCATCGCTCCACCAGAGAACACTCTGCTTTGCCTTCAGCCATGGCTCGCCCCGCCGAGCTCTCTCTGCCTCAAGCAGAAACCCCAGTGTGTGTCCAGCCTCCAGAAAGCAGAGTGCCTTTGCCTGAGCACTGCTGTGCTGGGGCAGCACCCTGAAGGCCTCCTAGGGCCTTCTCTGCCCTAACCCAGTCGTGCCATTCGGCCCATGCGGGGAGCAACGTTCCCCCTTGGCAGGGCTCAGCGTGTGGGCTGTGTGTGGTTTCATGGCTGGGAAAGGGCAGATCCTGAAGCTGGCTGCCCTCCTGTGAATGGGGCCTGGCGGGCAGAGCCGGCATTCCCCGGTGGGGATGGAGGAGATCTGGGGCCTTCAAGCTGCATGCACATCCCCTCTCTGGCTGCCCCTCTTGCTTCTTCTCTGCTGCCAAGCCTCTCACACCGCACGTGCGTCTCACTGGAAGGAGCAGGCTGCTTGCCATTCTTGGGCAGGGAATCATCCCACACGCCTCGTTTCCTCGCAGGGGAGTGCAAACTGACCCAGAGCCTCCAGAGGAGCTGCAGTCTCTCCAGCCACAAAGGCCTGTAGCCGAGTCCATGACGGCCTGTTGCATGGAGGGCTTCTATGGGAGAGGGCCATGCTTCCCTGGCAGGGGCTCCTTCTCACACTGCTTTCCGTGGGGAAACCCTGCGTGTGCCAGGGGTCTCCTGTGTGCACAAAATCTCTCCCCAGTGCCTGAGGTGCAGGGAATCCTCTTTGGACACAGAGCACTGTTCTAGGCAGAGCTCCCATGCTGGGAGAGCCGCCACTGCCCCGACTGTCCAACTGCCTCAGGAACACACTTCTAGGGAGTGTGGGTCTGGCAGGCAGAACGGCCCGAGGGAGGAGCTCGGGCCTTCGGCTGTGGACAGCTTTCCCACTGCCAAGCCTTGGAGGAGTGCGTGGAGGCTGGGGCCTGCAGCGTTTTCCATCGGAGAGCACTGGGTGCCCAAAGCCTCCCCTGTGGCTTCCGAGCCCCTTCCCACCCACACGCCCTTGGCACCCACTCTGTTGCCAGAGGGAAGTCCTAAGCAGGACTCTCTAGCTTGTGCAGCCAGAGTGCCTCCTGCTTGGAAGTGGCCTCTGGCTCTCATTTGGAGTGAGGCTTCTCCCATGCTTGTCAGCCAGCACATGGTGCCATCGCTCCACCAGAGAACACTCTGCTTTGCCTTCAGCCATGGCTCGCCCCGCCGAGCTCTCTCTGCCTCAAGCAGAAACCCCAGTGTGTGTCCAGCCTCCAGAAAGCAGAGTGCCTTTGCCTGAGCACTGCTGTGCTGGGGCAGCACCCTGAAGGCCTCCTAGGGCCTTCTCTGCCCTAACCCAGTCGTGCCATTCGGCCCATGCGGGGAGCAACGTTCCCCCTTGGCAGGGCTCAGCGTGTGGGCTGTGTGTGGTTTCATGGCTGGGAAAGGGCAGATCCTGAAGCTGGCTGCCCTCCTGTGAATGGGGCCTGGCGGGCAGAGCCGGCATTCCCCGGTGGGGATGGAGGAGATCTGGGGCCTTCAAGCTGCATGCACATCCCCTCTCTGGCTGCCCCTCTTGCTTCTTCTCTGCTGCCAAGCCTCTCACACCGCACGTGCGTCTCACTGGAAGGAGCAGGCTGCTTGCCATTCTTGGGCAGGGAATCATCCCACACGCCTCGTTTCCTCGCAGGGGAGTGCAAACTGACCCAGAGCCTCCAGAGGAGCTGCAGTCTCTCCAGCCACAAAGGCCTGTAGCCGAGTCCATGACGGCCTGTTGCATGGAGGGCTTCTATGGGAGAGGGCCATGCTTCCCTGGCAGGGGCTCCTTCTCACACTGCTTTCCGTGGGGAAACCCTGCGTGTGCCAGGGGTCTCCTGTGTGCACAAAATCTCTCCCCAGTGCCTGAGGTGCAGGGAATCCTCTTTGGACACAGAGCACTGTTCTAGGCAGAGCTCCCATGCTGGGAGAGCCGCCACTGCCCCGACTGTCCAACTGCCTCAGGAACACACTTCTAGGGAGTGTGGGTCTGGCAGGCAGAACGGCCCGAGGGAGGAGCTCGGGCCTTCGGCTGTGGACAGCTTTCCCACTGCCAAGCCTTGGAGGAGTGCGTGGAGGCTGGGGCCTGCAGCGTTTTCCATCGGAGAGCACTGGGTGCCCAAAGCCTCCCCTGTGGCTTCCGAGCCCCTTCCCACCCACACGCCCTTGGCACCCACTCTGTTGCCAGAGGGAAGTCCTAAGCAGGACTCTCTAGCTTGTGCAGCCAGAGTGCCTCCTGCTTGGAAGTGGCCTCTGGACCTCATTTGGAGTGAGGCTTCTCCCATGCTTGTCAGGCAGCACATGGTGCCATCGCTCCACCAGAGAACACTCTGCTTTGCCTTCAGCCATGGCTCGCCCCGCCGAGCTCTCTCTGCCTCAAGCAGAAACCCCAGTGTGTGTCCAGCCTCCAGAAAGCAGAGTGCCTTTGCCTGAGCACTGCTGTGCTGGGGCAGCACCCTGAAGGCCTCCTAGGGCCTTCTCTGCCCTAACCCAGTCGTGCCATTCGGCCCATGCGGGGAGCAACGTTCCCCCTTGGCAGGGCTCAGCGTGTGGGCTGTGTGTGGTTTCATGGCTGGGAAAGGGCAGATCCTGAAGCTGGCTGCCCTCCTGTGAATGGGGCCTGGCGGGCAGAGCCGGCATTCCCCGGTGGGGATGGAGGAGATCTGGGGCCTTCAAGCTGCATGCACATCCCCTCTCTGGCTGCCCCTCTTGCTTCTTCTCTGCTGCCAAGCCTCTCACACCGCACGTGCATCTCACTGGAAGGAGCAGGCTGCTTGCCATTCTTGGGCAGGGAATCATCCCACACGCCTCGTTTCCTCGCAGGGGAGTGCAAACTGACCCAGAGCCTCCAGAGGAGCTGCAGTCTCTCCAGCCACAAAGGCCTGTAGCCGAGTCCATGACGGCCTGTTGCATGGAGGGCTTCTATGGGAGAGGGCCATGCTTCCCTGGCAGGGGCTCCTTCTCACACTGCTTTCCGTGGGGAAACCCTGCGTGTGCCAGGGGTCTCCTGTGTGCACAAAATCTCTCCCCAGTGCCTGAGGTGCAGGGAATCCTCTTTGGACACAGAGCACTGTTCTAGGCAGAGCTCCCATGCTGGGAGAGCCGCCACTGCCCCGACTGTCCAACTGCCTCAGGAACACACTGCTAGGGAGTGTGGGTCTGGCAGGCAGAACGGCCCGAGGGAGGAGCTCGGGCCTTCGGCTGTGGACAGCTTTCCCACTGCCAAGCCTTGGAGGAGTGCGTGGAGGCTGGGGCCTGCAGCGTTTTCCATCGGAGAGCACTGGGTGCCCAAAGCCTCCCCTGTGGCTTCCGAGCCCCTTCCCACCCACACGCCCTTGGCACCCACTCTGTTGCCAGAGGGAAGTCCTAAGCAGGACTCTCTAGCTTGTGCAGCCAGAGTGCCTCCTGCTTGGAAGTGGCCTCTGGCTCTCATTTGGAGTGAGGCTTCTCCCATGTTTGTCAGCCAGCACATGGTGCCATCGCTCCACCAGAGAACACTCTGCTTTGCCTTCAGCCATGGCTCGCCCCGCCGAGCTCTCTCTGCCTCAAGCAGAAACCCCAGTGTGTGTCCAGCCTCCAGAAAGCAGAGTGCCTTTGCCTGAGCACTGCTGTGCTGGGGCAGCACCCTGAAGGCCTCCTAGGGCCTTCTCTGCCCTAACCCAGTCGTGCCATTCGGCCCATGCGGGGAGCAACGTTCCCCCTTGGCAGGGCTCAGCGTGTGGGCTGTGTGTGGTTTCATGGCTGGGAAAGGGCAGATCCTGAAGCTGGCTGCCCTCCTGTGAATGGGGCCTGGCGGGCAGAGCCGGCATTCCCCGGTGGGGATGGAGGAGATCTGGGGCCTTCAAGCTGCATGCACATCCCCTCTCTGGCTGCCCCTCTTGCTTCTTCTCTGCTGCCAAGCCTCTCACACCGCACGTGCGTCTCACTGGAAGGAGCAGGCTGCTTGCCATTCTTGGGCAGGGAATCATCCCACACGCCTCGTTTCCTCGCAGGGGAGTGCAAACTGACCCAGAGCCTCCAGAGGAGCTGCAGTCTCTCCAGCCACAAAGGCCTGTAGCCGAGTCCATGACGGCCTGTTGCATGGAGGGCTTCTATGGGAGAGGGCCATGCTTCCCTGGCAGGGGCTCCTTCTCACACTGCTTTCCGTGGGGAAACCCTGCGTGTGCCAGGGGTCTCCTGTGTGCACAAAATCTCTCCCCAGTGCCTGAGGTGCAGGGAATCCTCTTTGGACACAGAGCACTGTTCTAGGCAGAGCTCCCATGCTGGGAGAGCCGCCACTGCCCCGACTGTCCAACTGCCTCAGGAACACACTGCTAGGGAGTGTGGGTCTGGCAGGCAGAACGGCCCGAGGGAGGAGCTCGGGCCTTCGGCTGTGGACAGCTTTCCCACTGCCAAGCCTTGGAGGAGTGCGTGGAGGCTGGGGCCTGCAGCGTTTTCCATCGGAGAGCACTGGGTGCCCAAAGCCTCCCCTGTGGCTTCCGAGCCCCTTCCCACCCACACGCCCTTGGCACCCACTCTGTTGCCAGAGGGAAGTCCTAAGCAGGACTCTCTAGCTTGTGCAGCCAGAGTGCCTCCTGCTTGGAAGTGGCCTCTGGCTCTCATTTGGAGTGAGGCTTCTCCCATGTTTGTCAGCCTGCACATGGTGCCATCGCTCCACCAGAGAACACTCTGCTTTGCCTTCAGCCATGGCTCGCCCCGCCGAGCTCTCTCTGCCTCAAGCAGAAACCCCAGTGTGTGTCCAGCCTCCAGAAAGCAGAGTGCCTTTGCCTGAGCACTGCTGTGCTGGGGCAGCACCCTGAAGGCCTCCTAGGGCCTTCTCTGCCCTAACCCAGTCGTGCCATTCGGCCCATGCAGGGAGCAACGTTCCCCCTTGGCAGGGCTCAGCGTGTGGGCTGTGTGTGGTTTCATGGCTGGGAAAGGGCAGATCCTGAAGCTGGCTGCCCTCCTGTGAATGGGGCCTGGCGGGCAGAGCCGGCATTCCCCGGTGGGGATGGAGGAGATCTGGGGCCTTCAAGCTGCATGCACATCCCCTCTCTGGCTGCCCCTCTTGCTTCTTCTCTGCTGCCAAGCCTCTCACACCGCACGTGCGTCTCACTGGAAGGAGCAGGCTGCTTGCCATTCTTGGGCAGGGAATCATCCCACACGCCTCGTTTCCTCGCAGGGGAGTGCAAACTGACCCAGAGCCTCCAGAGGAGCTGCAGTCTCTCCAGCCACAAAGGCCTGTAGCCGAGTCCATGACGGCCTGTTGCATGGAGGGCTTCTATGGGAGAGGGCCATGCTTCCCTGGCAGGGGCTCCTTCTCACACTGCTTTCCGTGGGGAAACCCTGCGTGTGCCAGGGGTCTCCTGTGTGCACAAAATCTCTCCCCAGTGCCTGAGGTGCAGGGAATCCTCTTTGGACACAGAGCACTGTTCTAGGCAGAGCTCCCATGCTGGGAGAGCCGCCACTGCCCCGACTGTCCAACTGCCTCAGGAACACACTTCTAGGGAGTGTGGGTCTGGCAGGCAGAACGGCCCGAGGGAGGAGCTCGGGCCTTCGGCTGTGGACAGCTTTCCCACTGCCAAGCCTTGGAGGAGTGCGTGGAGGCTGGGGCCTGCAGCGTTTTCCATCGGAGAGCACTGGGTGCCCAAAGCCTCCCCTGTGGCTTCCGAGCCCCTTCCCACCCACACGCCCTTGGCACCCACTCTGTTGCCAGAGGGAAGTCCTAAGCAGGACTCTCTAGCTTGTGCAGCCAGAGTGCCTCCTGCTTGGAAGTGGCCTCTGGACCTCATTTGGAGTGAGGCTTCTCCCATGCTTGTCAGGCAGCACATGGTGCCATCGCTCCACCAGAGAACACTCTGCTTTGCCTTCAGCCATGGCTCGCCCCGCCGAGCTCTCTCTGCCTCAAGCAGAAACCCCAGTGTGTGTCCAGCCTCCAGAAAGCAGAGTGCCTTTGCCTGAGCACTGCTGTGCTGGGGCAGCACCCTGAAGGCCTCCTAGGGCCTTCTCTGCCCTAACCCAGTCGTGCCATTCGGCCCATGCGGGGAGCAACGTTCCCCCTTGGCAGGGCTCAGCGTGTGGGCTGTGTGTGGTTTCATGGCTGGGAAAGGGCAGATCCTGAAGCTGGCTGCCCTCCTGTGAATGGGGCCTGGCGGGCAGAGCCGGCATTCCCCGGTGGGGATGGAGGAGATCTGGGGCCTTCAAGCTGCATGCACATCCCCTCTCTGGCTGCCCCTCTTGCTTCTTCTCTGCTGCCAAGCCTCTCACACCGCACGTGCGTCTCACTGGAAGGAGCAGGCTGCTTGCCATTCTTGGGCAGGGAATCATCCCACACGCCTCGTTTCCTCGCAGGGGAGTGCAAACTGACCCAGAGCCTCCAGAGGAGCTGCAGTCTCTCCAGCCACAAAGGCCTGTAGCCGAGTCCATGACGGCCTGTTGCATGGAGGGCTTCTATGGGAGAGGGCCATGCTTCCCTGGCAGGGGCTCCTTCTCACACTGCTTTCCGTGGGGAAACCCTGCGTGTGCCAGGGGTCTCCTGTGTGCACAAAATCTCTCCCCAGTGCCTGAGGTGCAGGGAATCCTCTTTGGACACAGAGCACTGTTCTAGGCAGAGCTCCCATGCTGGGAGAGCCGCCACTGCCCCGACTGTCCAACTGCCTCAGGAACACACTTCTAGGGAGTGTGGGTCTGGCAGGCAGAACGGCCCGAGGGAGGAACTCGGGCCTTCGGCTGTGGACAGCTTTCCCACTGCCAAGCCTTGGAGGAGTGCGTGGAGGCTGGGGCCTGCAGCGTTTTCCATCGGAGAGCACTGGGTGCCCAAAGCCTCCCCTGTGGCTTCCGAGCCCCTTCCCACCCACACGCCCTTGGCACCCACTCTGTTGCCAGAGGGAAGTCCTAAGCAGGACTCTCTAGCTTGTGCAGCCAGAGTGCCTCCTGCTTGGAAGTGGCCTCTGGCTCTCATTTGGAGTGAGGCTTCTCCCATGTTTGTCAGCCAGCACATGGTGCCATCGCTCCACCAGAGAACACTCTGCTTTGCCTTCAGCCATGGCTCGCCCCGCCGAGCTCTCTCTGCCTCAAGCAGAAACCCCAGTGTGTGTCCAGCCTCCAGAAAGCAGAGTGCCTTTGCCTGAGCACTGCTGTGCTGGGGCAGCACCCTGAAGGCCTCCTAGGGCCTTCTCTGCCCTAACCCAGTCGTGCCATTCGGCCCATGCGGGGAGCAACGTTCCCCCTTGGCAGGGCTCAGCGTGTGGGCTGTGTGTGGTTTCATGGCTGGGAAAGGGCAGATCCTGAAGCTGGCTGCCCTCCTGTGAATGGGGCCTGGCGGGCAGAGCCGGCATTCCCCGGTGGGGATGGAGGAGATCTGGGGCCTTCAAGCTGCATGCACATCCCCTCTCTGGCTGCCCCTCTTGCTTCTTCTCTGCTGCCAAGCCTCTCACACCGCACGTGCGTCTCACTGGAAGGAGCAGGCTGCTTGCCATTCTTGGGCAGGGAATCATCCCACACGCCTCGTTTCCTCGCAGGGGAGTGCAAACTGACCCAGAGCCTCCAGAGGAGCTGCAGTCTCTCCAGCCACAAAGGCCTGTAGCCGAGTCCATGACGGCCTGTTGCATGGAGGGCTTCTATGGGAGAGGGCCATGCTTCCCTGGCAGGGGCTCCTTCTCACGTGAACTGCTTTCCGTGGGGAAACCCTGCGTGTGCCAGGGGTCTCCTGTGTGCACAAAATCTCTCCCCAGTGCCTGAGGTGCAGGGAATCCTCTTTGGACACAGAGCACTGTTCTAGGCAGAGCTCCCATGCTGGGAGAGCCGCCACTGCCCCGACTGTCCAACTGCCTCAGGAACACACTGCTAGGGAGTGTGGGTCTGGCAGGCAGAACGGCCCGAGGGAGGAGCTCGGGCCTTCGGCTGTGGACAGCTTTCCCACTGCCAAGCCTTGGAGGAGTGCGTGGAGGCTGGGGCCTGCAGCGTTTTCCATCGGAGAGCACTGGGTGCCCAAAGCCTCCCCTGTGGCTTCCGAGCCCCTTCCCACCCACACGCCCTTGGCACCCACTCTGTTGCCAGAGGGAAGTCCTAAGCAGGACTCTCTAGCTTGTGCAGCCAGAGTGCCTCCTGCTTGGAAGTGGCCTCTGGACCTCATTTGGAGTGAGGCTTCTCCCATGCTTGTCAGGCAGCACATGGTGCCATCGCTCCACCAGAGAACACTCTGCTTTGCCTTCAGCCATGGCTCGCCCCGCCGAGCTCTCTCTGCCTCAAGCAGAAACCCCAGTGTGTGTCCAGCCTCCAGAAAGCAGAGTGCCTTTGCCTGAGCACTGCTGTGCTGGGGCAGCACCCTGAAGGCCTCCTAGGGCCTTCTCTGCCCTAACCCAGTCGTGCCATTCGGCCCATGCGGGGAGCAACGTTCCCCCTTGGCAGGGCTCAGCGTGTGGGCTGTGTGTGGTTTCATGGCTGGGAAAGGGCAGATCCTGAAGCTGGCTGCCCTCCTGTGAATGGGGCCTGGCGGGCAGAGCCGGCATTCCCCGGTGGGGATGGAGGAGATCTGGGGCCTTCAAGCTGCATGCACATCCCCTCTCTGGCTGCCCCTCTTGCTTCTTCTCTGCTGCCAAGCCTCTCACACCGCACGTGCGTCTCACTGGAAGGAGCAGGCTGCTTGCCATTCTTGGGCAGGGAATCATCCCACACGCCTCGTTTCCTCGCAGGGGAGTGCAAACTGACCCAGAGCCTCCAGAGGAGCTGCAGTCTCTCCAGCCACAAAGGCCTGTAGCCGAGTCCATGACGGCCTGTTGCATGGAGGGCTTCTATGGGAGAGGGCCATGCTTCCCTGGCAGGGGCTCCTTCTCACACTGCTTTCCGTGGGGAAACCCTGCGTGTGCCAGGGGTCTCCTGTGTGCACAAAATCTCTCCCCAGTGCCTGAGGTGCAGGGAATCCTCTTTGGACACAGAGCACTGTTCTAGGCAGAGCTCCCATGCTGGGAGAGCCGCCACTGCCCCGACTGTCCAACTGCCTCAGGAACACACTGCTAGGGAGTGTGGGTCTGGCAGGCAGAACGGCCCGAGGGAGGAGCTCGGGCCTTCGGCTGTGGACAGCTTTCCCACTGCCAAGCCTTGGAGGAGTGCGTGGAGGCTGGGGCCTGCAGCGTTTTCCATCGGAGAGCACTGGGTGCCCAAAGCCTCCCCTGTGGCTTCCGAGCCCCTTCCCACCCACACGCCCTTGGCACCCACTCTGTTGCCAGAGGGAAGTCCTAAGCAGGACTCTCTAGCTTGTGCAGCCAGAGTGCCTCCTGCTTGGAAGTGGCCTCTGGCTCTCATTTGGAGTGAGGCTTCTCCCATGCTTGTCAGCCAGCACATGGTGCCATCGCTCCACCAGAGAACACTCTGCTTTGCCTTCAGCCATGGCTCGCCCCGCCGAGCTCTCTCTGCCTCAAGCAGAAACCCCAGTGTGTGTCCAGCCTCCAGAAAGCAGAGTGCCTTTGCCTGAGCACTGCTGTGCTGGGGCAGCACCCTGAAGGCCTCCTAGGGCCTTCTCTGCCCTAACCCAGTCGTGCCATTCGGCCCATGCGGGGAGCAACGTTCCCCCTTGGCAGGGCTCAGCGTGTGGGCTGTGTGTGGTTTCATGGCTGGGAAAGGGCAGATCCTGAAGCTGGCTGCCCTCCTGTGAATGGGGCCTGGCGGGCAGAGCCGGCATTCCCCGGTGGGGATGGAGGAGATCTGGGGCCTTCAAGCTGCATGCACATCCCCTCTCTGGCTGCCCCTCTTGCTTCTTCTCTGCTGCCAAGCCTCTCACACCGCACGTGCGTCTCACTGGAAGGAGCAGGCTGCTTGCCATTCTTGGGCAGGGAATCATCCCACACGCCTCGTTTCCTCGCAGGGGAGTGCAAACTGACCCAGAGCCTCCAGAGGAGCTGCAGTCTCTCCAGCCACAAAGGCCTGTAGCCGAGTCCATGACGGCCTGTTGCATGGAGGGCTTCTATGGGAGAGGGCCATGCTTCCCTGGCAGGGGCTCCTTCTCACACTGCTTTCCGTGGGGAAACCCTGCGTGTGCCAGGGGTCTCCTGTGTGCACAAAATCTCTCCCCAGTGCCTGAGGTGCAGGGAATCCTCTTTGGACACAGAGCACTGTTCTAGGCAGAGCTCCCATGCTGGGAGAGCCGCCACTGCCCCGACTGTCCAACTGCCTCAGGAACACACTGCTAGGGAGTGTGGGTCTGGCAGGCAGAACGGCCCGAGGGAGGAGCTCGGGCCTTCGGCTGTGGACAGCTTTCCCACTGCCAAGCCTTGGAGGAGTGCGTGGAGGCTGGGGCCTGCAGCGTTTTCCATCGGAGAGCACTGGGTGCCCAAAGCCTCCCCTGTGGCTTCCGAGCCCCTTCCCACCCACACGCCCTTGGCACCCACTCTGTTGCCAGAGGGAAGTCCTAAGCAGGACTCTCTAGCTTGTGCAGCCAGAGTGCCTCCTGCTTGGAAGTGGCCTCTGGCTCTCATTTGGAGTGAGGCTTCTCCCATGCTTGTCAGCCAGCACATGGTGCCATCACTCCACCAGAGAACACTCTGCTTTGCCTTCAGCCATGGCTCGCCCCGCCGAGCTCTCTCTGCCTCAAGCAGAAACCCCAGTGTGTGTCCAGCCTCCAGAAAGCAGAGTGCCTTTGCCTGAGCACTGCTGTGCTGGGGCAGCACCCTGAAGGCCTCCTAGGGCCTTCTCTGCCCTAACCCAGTCGTGCCATTCGGCCCATGCGGGGAGCAACGTTCCCCCTTGGCAGGGCTCAGCGTGTGGGCTGTGTGTGGTTTCATGGCTGGGAAAGGGCAGATCCTGAAGCTGGCTGCCCTCCTGTGAATGGGGCCTGGCGGGCAGAGCCGGCATTCCCCGGTGGGGATGGAGGAGATCTGGGGCCTTCAAGCTGCATGCACATCCCCTCTCTGGCTGCCCCTCTTGCTTCTTCTCTGCTGCCAAGCCTCTCACACCGCACGTGCGTCTCACTGGAAGGAGCAGGCTGCTTGCCATTCTTGGGCAGGGAATCATCCCACACGCCTCGTTTCCTCGCAGGGGAGTGCAAACTGACCCAGAGCCTCCAGAGGAGCTGCAGTCTCTCCAGCCACAAAGGCCTGTAGCCGAGTCCATGACGGCCTGTTGCATGGAGGGCTTCTATGGGAGAGGGCCATGCTTCCCTGGCAGGGGCTCCTTCTCACACTGCTTTCCGTGGGGAAACCCTGCGTGTGCCAGGGGTCTCCTGTGTGCACAAAATCTCTCCCCAGTGCCTGAGGTGCAGGGAATCCTCTTTGGACACAGAGCACTGTTCTAGGCAGAGCTCCCATGCTGGGAGAGCCGCCACTGCCCCGACTGTCCAACTGCCTCAGGAACACACTGCTAGGGAGTGTGGGTCTGGCAGGCAGAACGGCCCGAGGGAGGAGCTCGGGCCTTCGGCTGTGGACAGCTTTCCCACTGCCAAGCCTTGGAGGAGTGCGTGGAGGCTGGGGCCTGCAGCGTTTTCCATCGGAGAGCACTGGGTGCCCAAAGCCTCCCCTGTGGCTTCCGAGCCCCTTCCCACCCACACGCCCTTGGCACCCACTCTGTTGCCAGAGGGAAGTCCTAAGCAGGACTCTCTAGCTTGTGCAGCCAGAGTGCCTCCTGCTTGGAAGTGGCCTCTGGCTCTCATTTGGAGTGAGGCTTCTCCCATGCTTGTCAGCCAGCACATGGTGCCATCGCTCCACCAGAGAACACTCTGCTTTGCCTTCAGCCATGTCTCGCCCCGCCGAGCTCTCTCTGCCTCAAGCAGAAACCCCAGTGTGTGTCCAGCCTCCAGAAAGCAGAGTGCCTTTGCCTGAGCACTGCTGTGCTGGGGCAGCACCCTGAAGGCCTCCTAGGGCCTTCTCTGCCCTAACCCAGTCGTGCCATTCGGCCCATGCGGGGAGCAACGTTCCCCCTTGGCAGGGCTCAGCGTGTGGGCTGTGTGTGGTTTCATGGCTGGGAAAGGGCAGATCCTGAAGCTGGCTGCCCTCCTGTGAATGGGGCCTGGCGGGCAGAGCCGGCATTCCCCGGTGGGGATGGAGGAGATCTGGGGCCTTCAAGCTGCATGCACATCCCCTCTCTGGCTGCCCCTCTTGCTTCTTCTCTGCTGCCAAGCCTCTCACACCGCACGTGCATCTCACTGGAAGGAGCAGGCTGCTTGCCATTCTTGGGCAGGGAATCATCCCACACGCCTCGTTTCCTCGCAGGGGAGTGCAAACTGACCCAGAGCCTCCAGAGGAGCTGCAGTCTCTCCAGCCACAAAGGCCTGTAGCCGAGTCCATGACGGCCTGTTGCATGGAGGGCTTCTATGGGAGAGGGCCATGCTTCCCTGGCAGGGGCTCCTTCTCACACTGCTTTCCGTGGGGAAACCCTGCGTGTGCCAGGGGTCTCCTGTGTGCACAAAATCTCTCCCCAGTGCCTGAGGTGCAGGGAATCCTCTTTGGACACAGAGCACTGTTCTAGGCAGAGCTCCCATGCTGGGAGAGCCGCCACTGCCCCGACTGTCCAACTGCCTCAGGAACACACTTCTAGGGAGTGTGGGTCTGGCAGGCAGAACGGCCCGAGGGAGGAGCTCGGGCCTTCGGCTGTGGACAGCTTTCCCACTGCCAAGCCTTGGAGGAGTGCGTGGAGGCTGGGGCCTGCAGCGTTTTCCATCGGAGAGCACTGGGTGCCCAAAGCCTCCCCTGTGGCTTCCGAGCCCCTTCCCACCCACACGCCCTTGGCACCCACTCTGTTGCCAGAGGGAAGTCCTAAGCAGGACTCTCTAGCTTGTGCAGCCAGACTGCCTCCTGCTTGGAAGTGGCCTCTGGACCTCATTTGGAGTGAGGCCTCTCCCATGCTTGTCAGCCAGCACATGGTGCCATCGCTCCACCAGAGAACACTCTGCTTTGCCTTCAGCCATGGCTCGCCCCGCCGAGCTCTCTCTGCCTCAAGCAGAAACCCCAGTGTGTGTCCAGCCTCCAGAAAGCAGAGTGCCTTTGCCTGAGCACTGCTGTGCTGGGGCAGCACCCTGAAGGCCTCCTAGGGCCTTCTCTGCCCTAACCCAGTCGTGCCATTCGGCCCATGCGGGGAGCAACGTTCCCCCTTGGCAGGGCTCAGCGTGTGGGCTGTGTGTGGTTTCATGGCTGGGAAAGGGCAGATCCTGAAGCTGGCTGCCCTCCTGTGAATGGGGCCTGGCGGGCAGAGCCGGCATTCCCCGGTGGGGATGGAGGAGATCTGGGGCCTTCAAGCTGCATGCACATCCCCTCTCTGGCTGCCCCTCTTGCTTCTTCTCTGCTGCCAAGCCTCTCACACCGCACGTGCGTCTCACTGGAAGGAGCAGGCTGCTTGCCATTCTTGGGCAGGGAATCATCCCACACGCCTCGTTTCCTCGCAGGGGAGTGCAAACTGACCCAAGGCCTCCAGAGGAGCTGCAGTCTCTCCAGCCACAAAGGCCTGTAGCCGAGTCCATGACGGCCTGTTGCATGGAGGGCTTCTATGGGAGAGGGCCATGCTTCCCTGGCAGGGGCTCCTTCTCACACTGCTTTCCGTGGGGAAACCCTGCGTGTGCCAGGGGTCTCCTGTGTGCACAAAATCTCTCCCCAGTGCCTGAGGTGCAGGGAATCCTCTTTGGACACAGAGCACTGTTCTAGGCAGAGCTCCCATGCTGGGAGAGCCGCCACTGCCCCGACTGTCCAACTGCCTCAGGAACACACTGCTAGGGAGTGTGGGTCTGGCAGGCAGAACGGCCCGAGGGAGGAGCTCGGGCCTTCAGCTGTGGACAGCTTTCCCACTGCCAAGCCTTGGAGGAGTGCGTGGAGGCTGGGGCCTGCAGCGTTTTCCATCGGAGAGCACTGGGTGCCCAAAGCCTCCCCTGTGGCTTCCGAGCCCCTTCCCACCCACACGCCCTTGGCACCCACTCTGTTGCCAGAGGGAAGTCCTAAGCAGGACTCTCTAGCTTGTGCAGCCAGAGTGCCTCCTGCTTGGAAGTGGCCTCTGGCTCTCATTTGGAGTGAGGCTTCTCCCATGCTTGTCAGCCAGCACATGGTGCCATCGCTCCACCAGAGAACACTCTGCTTTGCCTTCAGCCATGGCTCGCCCCGCCGAGCTCTCTCTGCCTCAAGCAGAAACCCCAGTGTGTGTCCAGCCTCCAGAAAGCAGAGTGCCTTTGCCTGAGCACTGCTGTGCTGGGGCAGCACCCTGAAGGCCTCCTAGGGCCTTCTCTGCCCTAACCCAGTCGTGCCATTCGGCCCATGCGGGGAGCAACGTTCCCCCTTGGCAGGGCTCAGCGTGTGGGCTGTGTGTGGTTTCATGGCTGGGAAAGGGCAGATCCTGAAGCTGGCTGCCCTCCTGTGAATGGGGCCTGGCGGGCAGAGCCGGCATTCCCCGGTGGGGATGGAGGAGATCTGGGGCCTTCAAGCTGCATGCACATCCCCTCTCTGGCTGCCCCTCTTGCTTCTTCTCTGCTGCCAAGCCTCTCACACCGCACGTGCGTCTCACTGGAAGGAGCAGGCTGCTTGCCATTCTTGGGCAGGGAATCATCCCACACGCCTCGTTTCCTCGCAGGGGAGTGCAAACTGACCCAGAGCCTCCAGAGGAGCTGCAGTCTCTCCAGCCACAAAGGCCTGTAGCCGAGTCCATGACGGCCTGTTGCATGGAGGGCTTCTATGGGAGAGGGCCATGCTTCCCTGGCAGGGGCTCCTTCTCACACTGCTTTCCGTGGGGAAACCCTGCGTGTGCCAGGGGTCTCCTGTGTGCACAAAATCTCTCCCCAGTGCCTGAGGTGCAGGGAATCCTCTTTGGACACAGAGCACTGTTCTAGGCAGAGCTCCCATGCTGGGAGAGCCGCCACTGCCCCGACTGTCCAACTGCCTCAGGAACACACTTCTAGGGAGTGTGGGTCTGGCAGGCAGAACGGCCCGAGGGAGGAGCTCGGGCCTTCGGCTGTGGACAGCTTTCCCACTGCCAAGCCTTGGAGGAGTGCGTGGAGGCTGGGGCCTGCAGCGTTTTCCATCGGAGAGCACTGGGTGCCCAAAGCCTCCCCTGTGGCTTCCGAGCCCCTTCCCACCCACACGCCCTTGGCACCCACTCTGTTGCCAGAGGGAAGTCCTAAGCACGACTCTCTAGCTTGTGCAGCCAGAGTGCCTCCTGCTTGGAAGTGGCCTCTGGCTCTCATTTGGAGTGAGGCTTCTCCCATGCTTGTCAGCCAGCACATGGTGCCATCGCTCCACCAGAGAACACTCTGCTTTGCCTTCAGCCATGGCTCGCCCCGCCGAGCTCTCTCTGCCTCAAGCAGAAACCCCAGTGTGTGTCCAGCCTCCAGAAAGCAGAGTGCCTTTGCCTGAGCACTGCTGTGCTGGGGCAGCACCCTGAAGGCCTCCTAGGGCCTTCTCTGCCCTAACCCAGTCGTGCCATTCGGCCCATGCGGGGAGCAACGTTCCCCCTTGGCAGGGCTCAGCGTGTGGGCTGTGTGTGGTTTCATGGCTGGGAAAGGGCAGATCCTGAAGCTGGCTGCCCTCCTGTGAATGGGGCCTGGCGGGCAGAGCCGGCATTCCCCGGTGGGGATGGAGGAGATCTGGGGCCTTCAAGCTGCATGCACATCCCCTCTCTGGCTGCCCCTCTTGCTTCGTCTCTGCTGCCAAGCCTCTCACACCGCACGTGCGTCTCACTGGAAGGAGCAGGCTGCTTGCCATTCTTGGGCAGGGAATCATCCCACACGCCTCGTTTCCTCGCAGGGGAGTGCAAACTGACCCAGAGCCTCCAGAGGAGCTGCAGTCTCTCCAGCCACAAAGGCCTGTAGCCGAGTCCATGACGGCCTGTTGCATGGAGGGCTTCTATGGGAGAGGGCCATGCTTCCCTGGCAGGGGCTCCTTCTCACACTGCTTTCCGTGGGGAAACCCTGCGTGTGCCAGGGGTCTCCTGTGTGCACAAAATCTCTCCCCAGTGCCTGAGGTGCAGGGAATCCTCTTTGGACACAGAGCACTGTTCTAGGCAGAGCTCCCATGCTGGGAGAGCCGCCACTGCCCCGACTGTCCAACTGCCTCAGGAACACACTTCTAGGGAGTGTGGGTCTGGCAGGCAGAACGGCCCGAGGGAGGAGCTCGGGCCTTCGGCTGTGGACAGCTTTCCCACTGCCAAGCCTTGGAGGAGTGCGTGGAGGCTGGGGCCTGCAGCGTTTTCCATCGGAGAGCACTGGGTGCCCAAAGCCTCCCCTGTGGCTTCCGAGCCCCTTCCCACCCACACGCCCTTGGCACCCACTCTGTTGCCAGAGGGAAGTCCTAAGCAGGACTCTCTAGCTTGTGCAGCCAGAGTGCCTCCTGCTTGGAAGTGGCCTCTGGCTCTCATTTGGAGTGAGGCTTCTCCCATGCTTGTCAGCCAGCACATGGTGCCATCGCTCCACCAGAGAACACTCTGCTTTGCCTTCAGCCATGGCTCGCCCCGCCGAGCTCTCTCTGCCTCAAGCAGAAACCCCAGTGTGTGTCCAGCCTCCAGAAAGCAGAGTGCCTTTGCCTGAGCACTGCTGTGCTGGGGCAGCACCCTGAAGGCCTCCTAGGGCCTTCTCTGCCCTAACCCAGTCGTGCCATTCGGCCCATGCGGGGAGCAACGTTCCCCCTTGGCAGGGCTCAGCGTGTGGGCTGTGTGTGGTTTCATGGCTGGGAAAGGGCAGATCCTGAAGCTGGCTGCCCTCCTGTGAATGGGGCCTGGCGGGCAGAGCCGGCATTCCCCGGTGGGGATGGAGGAGATCTGGGGCCTTCAAGCTGCATGCACATCCCCTCTCTGGCTGCCCCTCTTGCTTCTTCTCTGCTGCCAAGCCTCTCACACCGCACGTGCGTCTCACTGGAAGGAGCAGGCTGCTTGCCATTCTTGGGCAGGGAATCATCCCACACGCCTCGTTTCCTCGCAGGGGAGTGCAAACTGACCCAGAGCCTCCAGAGGAGCTGCAGTCTCTCCAGCCACAAAGGCCTGTAGCCGAGTCCATGACGGCCTGTTGCATGGAGGGCTTCTATGGGAGAGGGCCATGCTTCCCTGGCAGGGGCTCCTTCTCACACTGCTTTCCGTGGGGAAACCCTGCGTGTGCCAGGGGTCTCCTGTGTGCACAAAATCTCTCCCCAGTGCCTGAGGTGCAGGGAATCCTCTTTGGACACAGAGCACTGTTCTAGGCAGAGCTCCCATGCTGGGAGAGCCGCCACTGCCCCGACTGTCCAACTGCCTCAGGAACACACTGCTAGGGAGTGTGGGTCTGGCAGGCAGAACGGCCCGAGGGAGGAGCTCGGGCCTTCGGCTGTGGACAGCTTTCCCACTGCCAAGCCTTGGAGGAGTGCGTGGAGGCTGGGGCCTGCAGCGTTTTCCATCGGAGAGCACTGGGTGCCCAAAGCCTCCCCTGTGGCTTCCGAGCCCCTTCCCACCCACACGCCCTTGGCACCCACTCTGTTGCCAGAGGGAAGTCCTAAGCAGGACTCTCTAGCTTGTGCAGCCAGAGTGCCTCCTGCTTGGAAGTGGCCTTTGGCTCTCATTTGGAGTGAGGCTTCTCCCATGCTTGTCAGCCAGCACATGGTGCCATCGCTCCACCAGAGAACACTCTGCTTTGCCTTCAGCCATGGCTCGCCCCGCCGAGCTCTCTCTGCCTCAAGCAGAAACCCCAGTGTGTGTCCAGCCTCCAGAAAGCAGAGTGCCTTTGCCTGAGCACTGCTGTGCTGGGGCAGCACCCTGAAGGCCTCCTAGGGCCTTCTCTGCCCTAACCCAGTCGTGCCATTCGGCCCATGCGGGGAGCAACGTTCCCCCTTGGCAGGGCTCAGCGTGTGGGCTGTGTGTGGTTTCATGGCTGGGAAAGGGCAGATCCTGAAGCTGGGTGCCCTCCTGTGAATGGGGCCTGGCGGGCAGCGCCGGCATTCCCCGGTGGGGATGGAGGAGATCTGGGGCCTTCAAGCTGCATGCACATCCCCTCTCTGGCTGCCCCTCTTGCTTCTTCTCTGCTGCCAAGCCTCTCACACCGCACGTGCGTCTCACTGGAAGGAGCAGGCTGCTTGCCATTCTTGGGCAGGGAATCATCCCACACGCCTCGTTTCCTCGCAGGGGAGTGCAAACTGACCCAGAGCCTCCAGAGGAGCTGCAGTCTCTCCAGCCACAAAGGCCTGTAGCCGAGTCCATGACGGCCTGTTGCATGGAGGGCTTCTATGGGAGAGGGCCATGCTTCCCTGGCATGGGCTCCTTCTCACGTGAACTGCTTTCCGTGGGGAAACCCTGCGTGTGCCAGGGGTCTCCTGTGTGCACAAAATCTCTCCCCAGTGCCTGAGGTGCAGGGAATCCTCTTTGGACACAGAGCACTGTTCTAGGCAGAGCTCCCATGCTGGGAGAGCCGCCACTGCCCCGACTGTCCAACTGCCTCAGGAACACACTTCTAGGGAGTGTGGGTCTGGCAGGCAGAACGGCCCGAGGGAGGAGCTCGGGCCTTTGGCTGTGGACAGCTTTCCCACTGCCAAGCCTTGGAGGAGTGCGTGGAGGCTGGGGCCTGCAGCGTTTTCCATCGGAGAGCACTGGGTGCCCAAAGCCTCCCCTGTGGCTTCCGAGCCCCTTCCCACCCACACGCCCTTGGCACCCACTCTGTTGCCAGAGGGAAGTCCTAAGCAGGACTCTCTAGCTTGTGCAGCCAGAGTGCCTCCTGCTTGGAAGTGGCCTCTGGCTCTCATTTGGAGTGAGGCTTCTCCCATGCTTGTCAGCCAGCACATGGTGCCATCGCTCCACCAGAGAACACTCTGCTTTGCCTTCAGCCATGGCTCGCCCCGCCGAGCTCTCTCTGCCTCAAGCAGAAACCCCAGTGTGTGTCCAGCCTCCAGAAAGCAGAGTGCCTTTGCCTGAGCACTGCTGTGCTGGGGCAGCACCCTGAAGGCCTCCTAGGGCCTTCTCTGCCCTAACCCAGTCGTGCCATTCGGCCCATGCGGGGAGCAACGTTCCCCCTTGGCAGGGCTCAGCGTGTGGGCTGTGTGTGGTTTCATGGCTGGGAAAGGGCAGATCCTGAAGCTGGCTGCCCTCCTGTGAATGGGGCCTGGCGGGCAGAGCCGGCATTCCCCGGTGGGGATGGAGGAGATCTGGGGCCTTCAAGCTGCATGCACATCCCCTCTCTGGCTGCCCCTCTTGCTTCTTCTCTGCTGCCAAGCCTCTCACACCGCACGTGCGTCTCACTGGAAGGAGCAGGCTGCTTGCCATTCTTGGGCAGGGAATCATCCCACACGCCTCGTTTCCTCGCAGGGGAGTGCAAACTGACCCAGAGCCTCCAGAGGAGCTGCAGTCTCTCCAGCCACAAAGGCCTGTAGCCGAGTCCATGACGGCCTGTTGCATGGAGGGCTTCTATGGGAGAGGGCCATGCTTCCCTGGCAGGGGCTCCTTCTCACACTGCTTTCCGTGGGGAAACCCTGCGTGTGCCAGGGGTCTCCTGTGTGCACAAAATCTCTCCCCAGTGCCTGAGGTGCAGGGAATCCTCTTTGGACACAGAGCACTGTTCTAGGCAGAGCTCCCATGCTGGGAGAGCCGCCACTGCCCCGACTGTCCAACTGCCTCAGGAACACACTTCTAGGGAGTGTGGGTCTGGCAGGCAGAACGGCCCGAGGGAGGAGCTCGGGCCTTCGGCTGTGGACAGCTTTCCCACTGCCAAGCCTTGGAGGAGTGCGTGGAGGCTGGGGCCTGCAGCGTTTTCCATCGGAGAGCACTGGGTGCCCAAAGCCTCCCCTGTGGCTTCCGAGCCCCTTCCCACCCACACGCCCTTGGCACCCACTCTGTTGCCAGAGGGAAGTCCTAAGCAGGACTCTCTAGCTTGTGCAGCCAGAGTGCCTCCTGCTTGGAAGTGGCCTCTGGCTCTCATTTGGAGTGAGGCTTCTCCCATGCTTGTCAGCCAGCACATGGTGCCATCGCTCCACCAGAGAACACTCTGCTTTGCCTTCAGCCATGGCTCGCCCCGCCGAGCTCTCTCTGCCTCAAGCAGAAACCCCAGTGTGTGTCCAGCCTCCAGAAAGCAGAGTGCCTTTGCCTGAGCACTGCTGTGCTGGGGCAGCACCCTGAAGGCCTCCTAGGGCCTTCTCTGCCCTAACCCAGTCGTGCCATTCGGCCCATGCGGGGAGCAACGTTCCCCCTTGGCAGGGCTCAGCGTGTGGGCTGTGTGTGGTTTCATGGCTGGGAAAGGGCAGATCCTGAAGCTGGCTGCCCTCCTGTGAATGGGGCCTGGCGGGCAGAGCCGGCATTCCCCGGTGGGGATGGAGGAGATCTGGGGCCTTCAAGCTGCATGCACATCCCCTCTCTGGCTGCCCCTCTTGCTTCGTCTCTGCTGCCAAGCCTCTCACACCGCACGTGCGTCTCACTGGAAGGAGCAGGCTGCTTGCCATTCTTGGGCAGGGAATCATCCCACACGCCTCGTTTCCTCGCAGGGGAGTGCAAACTGACCCAGAGCCTCCAGAGGAGCTGCAGTCTCTCCAGCCACAAAGGCCTGTAGCCGAGTCCATGACGGCCTGTTGCATGGAGGGCTTCTATGGGAGAGGGCCATGCTTCCCTGGCATGGGCTCCTTCTCACGTGAACTGCTTTCCGTGGGGAAACCCTGCGTGTGCCAGGGGTCTCCTGTGTGCACAAAATCTCTCCCCAGTGCCTGAGGTGCAGGGAATCCTCTTTGGACACAGAGCACTGTTCTAGGCAGAGCTCCCATGCTGGGAGAGCCGCCACTGCCCCGACTGTCCAACTGCCTCAGGAACACACTTCTAGGGAGTGTGGGTCTGGCAGGCAGAACGGCCCGAGGGAGGAGCTCGGGCCTTCGGCTGTGGACAGCTTTCCCACTGCCAAGCCTTGGAGGAGTGCGTGGAGGCTGGGGCCTGCAGCGTTTTCCATCGGAGAGCACTGGGTGCCCAAAGCCTCCCCTGTGGCTTCCGAGCCCCTTCCCACCCACACGCCCTTGGCACCCACTCTGTTGCCAGAGGGAAGTCCTAAGCAGGACTCTCTAGCTTGTGCACCCAGAGTGCCTCCTGCTTGGAAGTGGCCTCTGGCTCTCATTTGGAGTGAGGCTTCTCCCATGCTTGTCAGCCAGCACATGGTGCCATCGCTCCACCAGAGAACACTCTGCTTTGCCTTCAGCCATGGCTCGCCCCGCCGAGCTCTCTCTGCCTCAAGCAGAAACCCCAGTGTGTGTCCAGCCTCCAGAAAGCAGAGTGCCTTTGCCTGAGCACTGCTGTGCTGGGGCAGCACCCTGAAGGCCTCCTAGGGCCTTCTCTGCCCTAACCCAGTCGTGCCATTCGGCCCATGCGGGGAGCAACGTTCCCCCTTGGCAGGGCTCAGCGTGTGGGCTGTGTGTGGTTTCATGGCTGGGAAAGGGCAGATCCTGAAGCTGGCTGCCCTCCTGTGAATGGGGCCTGGCGGGCAGAGCCGGCATTCCCCGGTGGGGATGGAGGAGATCTGGGGCCTTCAAGCTGCATGCACATCCCCTCTCTGGCTGCCCCTCTTGCTTCTTCTCTGCTGCCAAGCCTCTCACACCGCACGTGCGTCTCACTGGAAGGAGCAGGCTGCTTGCCATTCTTGGGCAGGGAATCATCCCACACGCCTCGTTTCCTCGCAGGGGAGTGCAAACTGACCCAGAGCCTCCAGAGGAGCTGCAGTCTCTCCAGCCACAAAGGCCTGTAGCCGAGTCCATGACGGCCTGTTGCATGGAGGGCTTCTATGGGAGAGGGCCATGCTTCCCTGGCAGGGGCTCCTTCTCACACTGCTTTCCGTGGGGAAACCCTGCGTGTGCCAGGGGTCTCCTGTGTGCACAAAATCTCTCCCCAGTGCCTGAGGTGCAGGGAATCCTCTTTGGACACAGAGCACTGTTCTAGGCAGCGCTCCCATGCTGGGAGAGCCGCCACTGCCCCGACTGTCCAACTGCCTCAGGAACACACTTCTAGGGAGTGTGGGTCTGGCAGGCAGAACGGCCTGAGGGAGGAGCTCGGGCCTTCGGCTGTGGACAGCTTTCCCACTGCCAAGCCTTGGAGGAGTGCGTGGAGGCTGGGGCCTGCAGCGTTTTCCATCGGAGAGCACTGGGTGCCCAAAGCCTCCCCTGTGGCTTCCGAGCCCCTTCCCACCCACACGCCCTTGGCACCCACTCTGTTGCCAGAGGGAAGTCCTAAGCAGGACTCTCTAGCTTGTGCAGCCAGAGTGCCTCCTGCTTGGAAGTGGCCTCTGGCTCTCATTTGGAGTGAGGCTTCTCCCATGCTTGTCAGCCAGCACATGGTGCCATCGCTCCACCAGAGAACACTCTGCTTTGCCTTCAGCCATGGCTCGCCCCGCCGAGCTCTCTCTGCCTCAAGCAGAAACCCCAGTGTGTGTCCAGCCTCCAGAAAGCAGAGTGCCTTTGCCTGAGCACTGCTGTGCTGGGGCAGCACCCTGAAGGCCTCCTAGGGCCTTCTCTGCCCTAACCCAGTCGTGCCATTCGGCCCATGCGGGGAGCAACGTTCCCCCTTGGCAGGGCTCAGCGTGTGGGCTGTGTGTGGTTTCATGGCTGGGAAAGGGCAGATCCTGAAGCTGGCTGCCCTCCTGTGAATGGGGCCTGGCGGGCAGAGCCGGCATTCCCCGGTGGGGATGGAGGAGATCTGGGGCCTTCAAGCTGCATGCACATCCCCTCTCTGGCTGCCCCTCTTGCTTCGTCTCTGCTGCCAAGCCTCTCACACCGCACGTGCGTCTCACTGGAAGGAGCAGGCTGCTTGCCATTCTTGGGCAGGGAATCATCCCACACGCCTCGTTTCCTCGCAGGGGAGTGCAAACTGACCCAGAGCCTCCAGAGGAGCTGCAGTCTCTCCAGCCACAAAGGCCTGTAGCCGAGTCCATGACGGCCTGTTGCATGGAGGGCTTCTATGGGAGAGGGCCATGCTTCCCTGGCAGGGGCTCCTTCTCACACTGCTTTCCGTGGGGAAACCCTGCGTGTGCCAGGGGTCTCCTGTGTGCACAAAATCTCTCCCCAGTGCCTGAGGTGCAGGGAATCCTCTTTGGACACAGAGCACTGTTCTAGGCAGAGCTCCCATGCTGGGAGAGCCGCCACTGCCCCGACTGTCCAACTGCCTCAGGAACACACTGCTAGGGAGTGTGGGTCTGGCAGGCAGAACGGCCCGAGGGAGGAGCTCGGGCCTTCGGCTGTGGACAGCTTTCCCACTGCCAAGCCTTGGAGGAGTGCGTGGAGGCTGGGGCCTGCAGCGTTTTCCATCGGAGAGCACTGGGTGCCCAAAGCCTCCCCTGTGGCTTCCGAGCCCCTTCCCACCCACACGCCCTTGGCACCCACTCTGTTGCCAGAGGGAAGTCCTAAGCAGGACTCTCTAGCTTGTGCAGCCAGAGTGCCTCCTGCTTGGAAGTGGCCTCTGGCTCTCATTTGGAGTGAGGCTTCTCCCATGCTTGTCAGCCAGCACATGGTGCCATCGCTCCACCAGAGAACACTCTGCTTTGCCTTCAGCCATGGCTCGCCCCGCCGAGCTCTCTCTGCCTCAAGCAGAAACCCCAGTGTGTGTCCAGCCTCCAGAAAGCAGAGTGCCTTTGCCTGAGCACTGCTGTGCTGGGGCAGCACCCTGAAGGCCTCCTAGGGCCTTCTCTGCCCTAACCCAGTCGTGCCATTCGGCCCATGCGGGGAGCAACGTTCCCCCTTGGCAGGGCTCAGCGTGTGGGCTGTGTGTGGTTTCATGGCTGGGAAAGGGCAGATCCTGAAGCTGGCTGCCCTCCTGTGAATGGGGCCTGGCGGGCAGAGCCGGCATTCCCCGGTGGGGATGGAGGAGATCTGGGGCCTTCAAGCTGCATGCACATCCCCTCTCTGGCTGCCCCTCTTGCTTCTTCTCTGCTGCCAAGCCTCTCACACCGCACGTGCGTCTCACTGGAAGGAGCAGGCTGCTTGCCATTCTTGGGCAGGGAATCATCCCACACGCCTCGTTTCCTCGCAGGGGAGTGCAAACTGACCCAGAGCCTCCAGAGGAGCTGCAGTCTCTCCAGCCACAAAGGCCTGTAGCCGAGTCCATGACGGCCTGTTGCATGGAGGGCTTCTATGGGAGAGGGCCATGCTTCCCTGGCAGGGGCTCCTTCTCACACTGCTTTCCGTGGGGAAACCCTGCGTGTGCCAGGGGTCTCCTGTGTGCACAAAATCTCTCCCCAGTGCCTGAGGTGCAGGGAATCCTCTTTGGACACAGAGCACTGTTCTAGGCAGCGCTCCCATGCTGGGAGAGCCGCCACTGCCCCGACTGTCCAACTGCCTCAGGAACACACTTCTAGGGAGTGTGGGTCTGGCAGGCAGAACGGCCTGAGGGAGGAGCTCGGGCCTTCGGCTGTGGACAGCTTTCCCACTGCCAAGCCTTGGAGGAGTGCGTGGAGGCTGGGGCCTGCAGCGTTTTCCATCGGAGAGCACTGGGTGCCCAAAGCCTCCCCTGTGGCTTCCGAGCCCCTTCCCACCCACACGCCCTTGGCACCCACTCTGTTGCCAGAGGGAAGTCCTAAGCAGGACTCTCTAGCTTGTGCAGCCAGAGTGCCTCCTGCTTGGAAGTGGCCTCTGGCTCTCATTTGGAGTGAGGCTTCTCCCATGCTTGTCAGCCAGCACATGGTGCCATCGCTCCACCAGAGAACACTCTGCTTTGCCTTCAGCCATGGCTCGCCCCGCCGAGCTCTCTCTGCCTCAAGCAGAAACCCCAGTGTGTGTCCAGCCTCCAGAAAGCAGAGTGCCTTTGCCTGAGCACTGCTGTGCTGGGGCAGCACCCTGAAGGCCTCCTAGGGCCTTCTCTGCCCTAACCCAGTCGTGCCATTCGGCCCATGCGGGGAGCAACGTTCCCCCTTGGCAGGGCTCAGCGTGTGGGCTGTGTGTGGTTTCATGGCTGGGAAAGGGCAGATCCTGAAGCTGGCTGCCCTCCTGTGAATGGGGCCTGGCGGGCAGAGCCGGCATTCCCCGGTGGGGATGGAGGAGATCTGGGGCCTTCAAGCTGCATGCACATCCCCTCTCTGGCTGCCCCTCTTGCTTCGTCTCTGCTGCCAAGCCTCTCACACCGCACGTGCGTCTCACTGGAAGGAGCAGGCTGCTTGCCATTCTTGGGCAGGGAATCATCCCACACGCCTCGTTTCCTCGCAGGGGAGTGCAAACTGACCCAGAGCCTCCAGAGGAGCTGCAGTCTCTCCAGCCACAAAGGCCTGTAGCCGAGTCCATGACGGCCTGTTGCATGGAGGGCTTCTATGGGAGAGGGCCATGCTTCCCTGGCAGGGGCTCCTTCTCACACTGCTTTCCGTGGGGAAACCCTGCGTGTGCCAGGGGTCTCCTGTGTGCACAAAATCTCTCCCCAGTGCCTGAGGTGCAGGGAATCCTCTTTGGACACAGAGCACTGTTCTAGGCAGAGCTCCCATGCTGGGAGAGCCGCCACTGCCCCGACTGTCCAACTGCCTCAGGAACACACTGCTAGGGAGTGTGGGTCTGGCAGGCAGAACGGCCCGAGGGAGGAGCTCGGGCCTTCGGCTGTGGACAGCTTTCCCACTGCCAAGCCTTGGAGGAGTGCGTGGAGGCTGGGGCCTGCAGCGTTTTCCATCGGAGAGCACTGGGTGCCCAAAGCCTCCCCTGTGGCTTCCGAGCCCCTTCCCACCCACACGCCCTTGGCACCCACTCTGTTGCCAGAGGGAAGTCCTAAGCAGGACTCTCTAGCTTGTGCAGCCAGAGTGCCTCCTGCTTGGAAGTGGCCTCTGGCTCTCATTTGGAGTGAGGCTTCTCCCATGCTTGTCAGCCAGCACATGGTGCCATCGCTCCACCAGAGAACACTCTGCTTTGCCTTCAGCCATGGCTCGCCCCGCCGAGCTCTCTCTGCCTCAAGCAGAAACCCCAGTGTGTGTCCAGCCTCCAGAAAGCAGAGTGCCTTTGCCTGAGCACTGCTGTGCTGGGGCAGCACCCTGAAGGCCTCCTAGGGCCTTCTCTGCCCTAACCCAGTCGTGCCATTCGGCCCATGCGGGGAGCAACGTTCCCCCTTGGCAGGGCTCAGCGTGTGGGCTGTGTGTGGTTTCATGGCTGGGAAAGGGCAGATCCTGAAGCTGGCTGCCCTCCTGTGAATGGGGCCTGGCGGGCAGAGCCGGCATTCCCCGGTGGGGATGGAGGAGATCTGGGGCCTTCAAGCTGCATGCACATCCCCTCTCTGGCTGCCCCTCTTGCTTCGTCTCTGCTGCCAAGCCTCTCACACCGCACGTGCGTCTCACTGGAAGGAGCAGGCTGCTTGCCATTCTTGGGCAGGGAATCATCCCACACGCCTCGTTTCCTCGCAGGGGAGTGCAAACTGACCCAGAGCCTCCAGAGGAGCTGCAGTCTCTCCAGCCACAAAGGCCTGTAGCCGAGTCCATGACGGCCTGTTGCATGGAGGGCTTCTATGGGAGAGGGCCATGCTTCCCTGGCAGGGGCTCCTTCTCACACTGCTTTCCGTGGGGAAACCCTGCGTGTGCCAGGGGTCTCCTGTGTGCACAAAATCTCTCCCCAGTGCCTGAGGTGCAGGGAATCCTCTTTGGACACAGAGCACTGTTCTAGGCAGAGCTCCCATGCTGGGAGAGCCGCCACTGCCCCGACTGTCCAACTGCCTCAGGAACACACTTCTAGGGAATGTGGGTCTGGCAGGCAGAACGGCCCGAGGGAGGAGCTCGGGCCTTCGGCTGTGGACAGCTTTCCCACTGCCAAGCCTTGGAGGAGTGCGTGGAGGCTGGGGCCTGCAGCGTTTTCCATCGGAGAGCACTGGGTGCCCAAAGCCTCCCCTGTGGCTTCCGAGCCCCTTCCCACCCACACGCCCTTGGCACCCACTCTGTTGCCAGAGGGAAGTCCTAAGCAGGACTCTCTAGCTTGTGCAGCCAGAGTGCCTCCTGCTTGGAAGTGGCCTCTGGCTCTCATTTGGAGTGAGGCTTCTCCCATGCTTGTCAGCCAGCACATGGTGCCATCGCTCCACCAGAGAACACTCTGCTTTGCCTTCAGCCATGGCTCGCCCCGCCGAGCTCTCTCTGCCTCAAGCAGAAACCCCAGTGTGTGTCCAGCCTCCAGAAAGCAGAGTGCCTTTGCCTGAGCACTGCTGTGCTGGGGCAGCACCCTGAAGGCCTCCTAGGGCCTTCTCTGCCCTAACCCAGTCGTGCCATTCGGCCCATGCGGGGAGCAACGTTCCCCCTTGGCAGGGCTCAGCGTGTGGGCTGTGTGTGGTTTCATGGCTGGGAAAGGGCAGATCCTGAAGCTGGCTGCCCTCCTGTGAATGGGGCCTGGCGGGCAGAGCCGGCATTCCCCGGTGGGGATGGAGGAGATCTGGGGCCTTCAAGCTGCATGCACATCCCCTCTCTGGCTGCCCCTCTTGCTTCGTCTCTGCTGCCAAGCCTCTCACACCGCACGTGCGTCTCACTGGAAGGAGCAGGCTGCTTGCCATTCTTGGGCAGGGAATCATCCCACACGCCTCGTTTCCTCGCAGGGGAGTGCAAACTGACCCAGAGCCTCCAGAGGAGCTGCAGTCTCTCCAGCCACAAAGGCCTGTAGCCGAGTCCATGACGGCCTGTTGCATGGAGGGCTTCTATGGGAGAGGGCCATGCTTCCCTGGCAGGGGCTCCTTCTCACACTGCTTTCCGTGGGGAAACCCTGCGTGTGCCAGGGGTCTCCTGTGTGCACAAAATCTCTCCCCAGTGCCTGAGGTGCAGGGAATCCTCTTTGGACACAGAGCACTGTTCTAGGCAGAGCTCCCATGCTGGGAGAGCCGCCACTGCCCCGACTGTCCAACTGCCTCAGGAACACACTTCTAGGGAGTGTGGGTCTGGCAGGCAGAACGGCCCGAGGGAGGAGCTCGGGCCTTCGGCTGTGGACAGCTTTCCCACTGCCAAGCCTTGGAGGAGTGCGTGGAGGCTGGGGCCTGCAGCGTTTTCCATCGGAGAGCACTGGGTGCCCAAAGCCTCCCCTGTGGCTTCCGAGCCCCTTCCCACCCACACGCCCTTGGCACCCACTCTGTTGCCAGAGGGAAGTCCTAAGCAGGACTCT
This sequence comes from Hippopotamus amphibius kiboko, assembly GCF_030028045.1. Taxonomy (NCBI): domain Eukaryota; kingdom Metazoa; phylum Chordata; class Mammalia; order Artiodactyla; family Hippopotamidae; genus Hippopotamus; species Hippopotamus amphibius. Next base: position 101,595 of record NW_026648323.1, read on the forward strand.
CTAGCTTGTGCAGCCAGAGTGCCTCCTGCTTGGAAGTGGCCTCTGGCTCTCATTTGGAGTGAGGCTTCTCCCATGCTTGTCAGCCAGCACATGGTGCCATCGCTCCACCAGAGAACACTCTGCTTTGCCTTCAGCCATGGCTCGCCCCGCCGAGCTCTCTCTGCCTCAAGCAGAAACCCCAGTGTGTGTCCAGCCTCCAGAAAGCAGAGTGCCTTTGCCTGAGCACTGCTGTGCTGGGGCAGCACCCTGAAGGCCTCCTAGGGCCTTCTCTGCCCTAACCCAGTCGTGCCATTCGGCCCATGCGGGGAGCAACGTTCCCCCTTGGCAGGGCTCAGCGTGTGGGCTGTGTGTGGTTTCATGGCTGGGAAAGGGCAGATCCTGAAGCTGGCTGCCCTCCTGTGAATGGGGCCTGGCGGGCAGAGCCGGCATTCCCCGGTGGGGATGGAGGAGATCTGGGGCCTTCAAGCTGCATGCACATCCCCTCTCTGGCTGCCCCTCTTGCTTCGTCTCTGCTGCCAAGCCTCTCACACCGCACGTGCGTCTCACTGGAAGGAGCAGGCTGCTTGCCATTCTTGGGCAGGGAATCATCCCACACGCCTCGTTTCCTCGCAGGGGAGTGCAAACTGACCCAGAGCCTCCAGAGGAGCTGCAGTCTCTCCAGCCACAAAGGCCTGTAGCCGAGTCCATGACGGCCTGTTGCATGGAGGGCTTCTATGGGAGAGGGCCATGCTTCCCTGGCATGGGCTCCTTCTCACGTGAACTGCTTTCCGTGGGGAAACCCTGCGTGTGCCAGGGGTCTCCTGTGTGCACAAAATCTCTCCCCAGTGCCTGAGGTGCAGGGAATCCTCTTTGGACACAGAGCACTGTTCTAGGCAGAGCTCCCATGCTGGGAGAGCCGCCACTGCCCCGACTGTCCAACTGCCTCAGGAACACACTTCTAGGGAGTGTGGGTCTGGCAGGCAGAACGGCCCGAGGGAGGAGCTCGGGCCTTCGGCTGTGGACAGCTTTCCCACTGCCAAGCCTTGGAGGAGTGCGTGGAGGCTGGGGCCTGCAGCGTTTTCCATCGGAGAGCACTGGGTGCCCAAAGCCTCCCCTGTGGCTTCCGAGCCCCTTCCCACCCACACGCCCTTGGCACCCACTCTGTTGCCAGAGGGAAGTCCTAAGCAGGACTCTCTAGCTTGTGCACCCAGAGTGCCTCCTGCTTGGAAGTGGCCTCTGGCTCTCATTTGGAGTGAGGCTTCTCCCATGCTTGTCAGCCAGCACATGGTGCCATCGCTCCACCAGAGAACACTCTGCTTTGCCTTCAGCCATGGCTCGCCCCGCCGAGCTCTCTCTGCCTCAAGCAGAAACCCCAGTGTGTGTCCAGCCTCCAGAAAGCAGAGTGCCTTTGCCTGAGCACTGCTGTGCTGGGGCAGCACCCTGAAGGCCTCCTAGGGCCTTCTCTGCCCTAACCCAGTCGTGCCATTCGGCCCATGCGGGGAGCAACGTTCCCCCTTGGCAGGGCTCAGCGTGTGGGCTGTGTGTGGTTTCATGGCTGGGAAAGGGCAGATCCTGAAGCTGGCTGCCCTCCTGTGAATGGGGCCTGGCGGGCAGAGCCGGCATTCCCCGGTGGGGATGGAGGAGATCTGGGGCCTTCAAGCTGCATGCACATCCCCTCTCTGGCTGCCCCTCTTGCTTCTTCTCTGCTGCCAAGCCTCTCACACCGCACGTGCGTCTCACTGGAAGGAGCAGGCTGCTTGCCATTCTTGGGCAGGGAATCATCCCACACGCCTCGTTTCCTCGCAGGGGAGTGCAAACTGACCCAGAGCCTCCAGAGGAGCTGCAGTCTCTCCAGCCACAAAGGCCTGTAGCCGAGTCCATGACGGCCTGTTGCATGGAGGGCTTCTATGGGAGAGGGCCATGCTTCCCTGGCAGGGGCTCCTTCTCACACTGCTTTCCGTGGGGAAACCCTGCGTGTGCCAGGGGTCTCCTGTGTGCACAAAATCTCTCCCCAGTGCCTGAGGTGCAGGGAATCCTCTTTGGACACAGAGCACTGTTCTAGGCAGCGCTCCCATGCTGGGAGAGCCGCCACTGCCCCGACTGTCCAACTGCCTCAGGAACACACTTCTAGGGAGTGTGGGTCTGGCAGGCAGAACGGCCTGAGGGAGGAGCTCGGGCCTTCGGCTGTGGACAGCTTTCCCACTGCCAAGCCTTGGAGGAGTGCGTGGAGGCTGGGGCCTGCAGCGTTTTCCATCGGAGAGCACTGGGTGCCCAAAGCCTCCCCTGTGGCTTCCGAGCCCCTTCCCACCCACACGCCCTTGGCACCCACTCTGTTGCCAGAGGGAAGTCCTAAGCAGGACTCTCTAGCTTGTGCAGCCAGAGTGCCTCCTGCTTGGAAGTGGCCTCTGGCTCTCATTTGGAGTGAGGCTTCTCCCATGCTTGTCAGCCAGCACATGGTGCCATCGCTCCACCAGAGAACACTCTGCTTTGCCTTCAGCCATGGCTCGCCCCGCCGAGCTCTCTCTGCCTCAAGCAGAAACCCCAGTGTGTGTCCAGCCTCCAGAAAGCAGAGTGCCTTTGCCTGAGCACTGCTGTGCTGGGGCAGCACCCTGAAGGCCTCCTAGGGCCTTCTCTGCCCTAACCCAGTCGTGCCATTCGGCCCATGCGGGGAGCAAACGTTCCCCCTTGGCAGGGCTCAGCGTGTGGGCTGTGTGTGGTTTCATGGCTGGGAAAGGGCAGATCCTGAAGCTGGCTGCCCTCCTGTGAATGGGGCCTGGCGGGCAGAGCCGGCATTCCCCGGTGGGGATGGAGGAGATCTGGGGCCTTCAAGCTGCATGCACATCCCCTCTCTGGCTGCCCCTCTTGCTTCGTCTCTGCTGCCAAGCCTCTCACACCGCACGTGCGTCTCACTGGAAGGAGCAGGCTGCTTGCCATTCTTGGGCAGGGAATCATCCCACACGCCTCGTTTCCTCGCAGGGGAGTGCAAACTGACCCAGAGCCTCCAGAGGAGCTGCAGTCTCTCCAGCCACAAAGGCCTGTAGCCGAGTCCATGACGGCCTGTTGCATGGAGGGCTTCTATGGGAGAGGGCCATGCTTCCCTGGCAGGGGCTCCTTCTCACACTGCTTTCCGTGGGGAAACCCTGCGTGTGCCAGGGGTCTCCTGTGTGCACAAAATCTCTCCCCAGTGCCTGAGGTGCAGGGAATCCTCTTTGGACACAGAGCACTGTTCTAGGCAGAGCTCCCATGCTGGGAGAGCCGCCACTGCCCCGACTGTCCAACTGCCTCAGGAACACACTGCTAGGGAGTGTGGGTCTGGCAGGCAGAACGGCCCGAGGGAGGAGCTCGGGCCTTCGGCTGTGGACAGCTTTCCCACTGCCAAGCCTTGGAGGAGTGCGTGGAGGCTGGGGCCTGCAGCGTTTTCCATCGGAGAGCACTGGGTGCCCAAAGCCTCCCCTGTGGCTTCCGAGCCCCTTCCCACCCACACGCCCTTGGCACCCACTCTGTTGCCAGAGGGAAGTCCTAAGCAGGACTCTCTAGCTTGTGCAGCCAGAGTGCCTCCTGCTTGGAAGTGGCCTCTGGCTCTCATTTGGAGTGAGGCTTCTCCCATGCTTGTCAGCCAGCACATGGTGCCATCGCTCCACCAGAGAACACTCTGCTTTGCCTTCAGCCATGGCTCGCCCCGCCGAGCTCTCTCTGCCTCAAGCAGAAACCCCAGTGTGTGTCCAGCCTCCAGAAAGCAGAGTGCCTTTGCCTGAGCACTGCTGTGCTGGGGCAGCACCCTGAAGGCCTCCTAGGGCCTTCTCTGCCCTAACCCAGTCGTGCCATTCGGCCCATGCGGGGAGCAACGTTCCCCCTTGGCAGGGCTCAGCGTGTGGGCTGTGTGTGGTTTCATGGCTGGGAAAGGGCAGATCCTGAAGCTGGCTGCCCTCCTGTGAATGGGGCCTGGCGGGCAGAGCCGGCATTCCCCGGTGGGGATGGAGGAGATCTGGGGCCTTCAAGCTGCATGCACATCCCCTCTCTGGCTGCCCCTCTTGCTTCGTCTCTGCTGCCAAGCCTCTCACACCGCACGTGCGTCTCACTGGAAGGAGCAGGCTGCTTGCCATTCTTGGGCAGGGAATCATCCCACACGCCTCGTTTCCTCGCAGGGGAGTGCAAACTGACCCAGAGCCTCCAGAGGAGCTGCAGTCTCTCCAGCCACAAAGGCCTGTAGCCGAGTCCATGACGGCCTGTTGCATGGAGGGCTTCTATGGGAGAGGGCCATGCTTCCCTGGCAGGGGCTCCTTCTCACACTGCTTTCCGTGGGGAAACCCTGCGTGTGCCAGGGGTCTCCTGTGTGCACAAAATCTCTCCCCAGTGCCTGAGGTGCAGGGAATCCTCTTTGGACACAGAGCACTGTTCTAGGCAGAGCTCCCATGCTGGGAGAGCCGCCACTGCCCCGACTGTCCAACTGCCTCAGGAACACACTTCTAGGGAATGTGGGTCTGGCAGGCAGAACGGCCCGAGGGAGGAGCTCGGGCCTTCGGCTGTGGACAGCTTTCCCACTGCCAAGCCTTGGAGGAGTGCGTGGAGGCTGGGGCCTGCAGCGTTTTCCATCGGAGAGCACTGGGTGCCCAAAGCCTCCCCTGTGGCTTCCGAGCCCCTTCCCACCCACACGCCCTTGGCACCCACTCTGTTGCCAGAGGGAAGTCCTAAGCAGGACTGTCTAGCTTGTGCAGCCAGAGTGCCTCCTGCTTGGAAGTGGCCTCTGGCTCTCATTTGGAGTGAGGCTTCTCCCATGCTTGTCAGCCAGCACATGGTGCCATCGCTCCACCAGAGAACACTCTGCTTTGCCTTCAGCCATGGCTCGCCCCGCCGAGCTCTCTCTGCCTCAAGCAGAAACCCCAGTGTGTGTCCAGCCTCCAGAAAGCAGAGTGCCTTTGCCTGAGCACTGCTGTGCTGGGGCAGCACCCTGAAGGCCTCCTAGGGCCTTCTCTGCCCTAACCCAGTCGTGCCATTCGGCCCATGCGGGGAGCAACGTTCCCCCTTGGCAGGGCTCAGCGTGTGGGCTGTGTGTGGTTTCATGGCTGGGAAAGGGCAGATCCTGAAGCTGGCTGCCCTCCTGTGAATGGGGCCTGGCGGGCAGAGCCGGCATTCCCCGGTGGGGATGGAGGAGATCTGGGGCCTTCAAGCTGCATGCACATCCCCTCTCTGGCTGCCCCTCTTGCTTCGTCTCTGCTGCCAAGCCTCTCACACCGCACGTGCGTCTCACTGGAAGGAGCAGGCTGCTTGCCATTCTTGGGCAGGGAATCATCCCACACGCCTCGTTTCCTCGCAGGGGAGTGCAAACTGACCCAGAGCCTCCAGAGGAGCTGCAGTCTCTCCAGCCACAAAGGCCTGTAGCCGAGTCCATGACGGCCTGTTGCATGGAGGGCTTCTATGGGAGAGGGCCATGCTTCCCTGGCAGGGGCTCCTTCTCACACTGCTTTCCGTGGGGAAACCCTGCGTGTGCCAGGGGTCTCCTGTGTGCACAAAATCTCTCCCCAGTGCCTGAGGTGCAGGGAATCCTCTTTGGACACAGAGCACTGTTCTAGGCAGAGCTCCCATGCTGGGAGAGCCGCCACTGCCCCGACTGTCCAACTGCCTCAGGAACACACTTCTAGGGAGTGTGGGTCTGGCAGGCAGAACGGCCCGAGGGAGGAGCTCGGGCCTTCGGCTGTGGACAGCTTTCCCACTGCCAAGCCTTGGAGGAGTGCGTGGAGGCTGGGGCCTGCAGCGTTTTCCATCGGAGAGCACTGGGTGCCCAAAGCCTCCCCTGTGGCTTCCGAGCCCCTTCCCACCCACACGCCCTTGGCACCCACTCTGTTGCCAGAGGGAAGTCCTAAGCAGGACTCTCTAGCTTGTGCAGCCAGAGTGCCTCCTGCTTGGAAGTGGCCTCTGGCTCTCATTTGGAGTGAGGCTTCTCCCATGCTTGTCAGCCAGCACATGGTGCCATCGCTCCACCAGAGAACACTCTGCTTTGCCTTCAGCCATGGCTCGCCCCGCCGAGCTCTCTCTGCCTCAAGCAGAAACCCCAGTGTGTGTCCAGCCTCCAGAAAGCAGAGTGCCTTTGCCTGAGCACTGCTGTGCTGGGGCAGCACCCTGAAGGCCTCCTAGGGCCTTCTCTGCCCTAACCCAGTCGTGCCATTCGGCCCATGCGGGGAGCAACGTTCCCCCTTGGCAGGGCTCAGCGTGTGGGCTGTGTGTGGTTTCATGGCTGGGAAAGGGCAGATCCTGAAGCTGGCTGCCCTCCTGTGAATGGGGCCTGGCGGGCAGAGCCGGCATTCCCCGGTGGGGATGGAGGAGATCTGGGGCCTTCAAGCTGCATGCACATCCCCTCTCTGGCTGCCCCTCTTGCTTCGTCTCTGCTGCCAAGCCTCTCACACCGCACGTGCGTCTCACTGGAAGGAGCAGGCTGCTTGCCATTCTTGGGCAGGGAATCATCCCACACGCCTCGTTTCCTCGCAGGGGAGTGCAAACTGACCCAGAGCCTCCAGAGGAGCTGCAGTCTCTCCAGCCACAAAGGCCTGTAGCCGAGTCCATGACGGCCTGTTGCATGGAGGGCTTCTATGGGAGAGGGCCATGCTTCCCTGGCAGGGGCTCCTTCTCACACTGCTTTCCGTGGGGAAACCCTGCGTGTGCCAGGGGTCTCCTGTGTGCACAAAATCTCTCCCCAGTGCCTGAGGTGCAGGGAATCCTCTTTGGACACAGAGCACTGTTCTAGGCAGAGCTCCCATGCTGGGAGAGCCGCCACTGCCCCGACTGTCCAACTGCCTCAGGAACACACTGCTAGGGAGTGTGGGTCTGGCAGGCAGAACGGCCCGAGGGAGGAGCTCGGGCCTTCGGCTGTGGACAGCTTTCCCACTGCCAAGCCTTGGAGGAGTGCGTGGAGGCTGGGGCCTGCAGCGTTTTCCATCGGAGAGCACTGGGTGCCCAAAGCCTCCCCTGTGGCTTCCGAGCCCCTTCCCACCCACACGCCCTTGGCACCCACTCTGTTGCCAGAGGGAAGTCCTAAGCAGGACTCTCTAGCTTGTGCAGCCAGAGTGCCTCCTGCTTGGAAGTGGCCTCTGGCTCTCATTTGGAGTGAGGCTTCTCCCATGCTTGTCAGCCAGCACATGGTGCCATCGCTCCACCAGAGAACACTCTGCTTTGCCTTCAGCCATGGCTCGCCCCGCCGAGCTCTCTCTGCCTCAAGCAGAAACCCCAGTGTGTGTCCAGCCTCCAGAAAGCAGAGTGCCTTTGCCTGAGCACTGCTGTGCTGGGGCAGCACCCTGAAGGCCTCCTAGGGCCTTCTCTGCCCTAACCCAGTCGTGCCATTCGGCCCATGCGGGGAGCAACGTTCCCCCTTGGCAGGGCTCAGCGTGTGGGCTGTGTGTGGTTTCATGGCTGGGAAAGGGCAGATCCTGAAGCTGGCTGCCCTCCTGTGAATGGGGCCTGGCGGGCAGAGCCGGCATTCCCCGGTGGGGATGGAGGAGATCTGGGGCCTTCAAGCTGCATGCACATCCCCTCTCTGGCTGCCCCTCTTGCTTCGTCTCTGCTGCCAAGCCTCTCACACCGCACGTGCGTCTCACTGGAAGGAGCAGGCTGCTTGCCATTCTTGGGCAGGGAATCATCCCACACGCCTCGTTTCCTCGCAGGGGAGTGCAAACTGACCCAGAGCCTCCAGAGGAGCTGCAGTCTCTCCAGCCACAAAGGCCTGTAGCCGAGTCCATGACGGCCTGTTGCATGGAGGGCTTCTATGGGAGAGGGCCATGCTTCCCTGGCAGGGGCTCCTTCTCACACTGCTTTCCGTGGGGAAACCCTGCGTGTGCCAGGGGTCTCCTGTGTGCACAAAATCTCTCCCCAGTGCCTGAGGTGCAGGGAATCCTCTTTGGACACAGAGCACTGTTCTAGGCAGAGCTCCCATGCTGGGAGAGCCGCCACTGCCCCGACTGTCCAACTGCCTCAGGAACACACTTCTAGGGAGTGTGGGTCTGGCAGGCAGAACGGCCCGAGGGAGGAGCTTGGGCCTTCGGCTGTGGACAGCTTTCCCACTGCCAAGCCTTGGAGGAGTGCGTGGAGGCTGGGGCCTGCAGCGTTTTCCATCGGAGAGCACTGGGTGCCCAAAGCCTCCCCTGTGGCTTCCGAGCCCCTTCCCACCCACACGCCCTTGGCACCCACTCTGTTGCCAGAGGGAAGTCCTAAGCAGGACTGTCTAGCTTGTGCAGCCAGAGTGCCTCCTGCTTGGAAGTGGCCTCTGGCTCTCATTTGGAGTGAGGCTTCTCCCATGCTTGTCAGCCAGCACATGGTGCCATCGCTCCACCAGAGAACACTCTGCTTTGCCTTCAGCCATGGCTCGCCCCGCCGAGCTCTCTCTGCCTCAAGCAGAAACCCCAGTGTGTGTCCAGCCTCCAGAAAGCAGAGTGCCTTTGCCTGAGCACTGCTGTGCTGGGGCAGCACCCTGAAGGCCTCCTAGGGCCTTCTCTGCCCTAACCCAGTCGTGCCATTCGGCCCATGCGGGGAGCAACGTTCCCCCTTGGCAGGGCTCAGCGTGTGGGCTGTGTGTGGTTTCATGGCTGGGAAAGGGCAGATCCTGAAGCTGGCTGCCCTCCTGTGAATGGGGCCTGGCGGGCAGAGCCGGCATTCCCCGGTGGGGATGGAGGAGATCTGGGGCCTTCAAGCTGCATGCACATCCCCTCTCTGGCTGCCCCTCTTGCTTCGTCTCTGCTGCCAAGCCTCTCACACCGCACGTGCGTCTCACTGGAAGGAGCAGGCTGCTTGCCATTCTTGGGCAGGGAATCATCCCACACGCCTCGTTTCCTCGCAGGGGAGTGCAAACTGACCCAGAGCCTCCAGAGGAGCTGCAGTCTCTCCAGCCACAAAGGCCTGTAGCCGAGTCCATGACGGCCTGTTGCATGGAGGGCTTCTATGGGAGAGGGCCATGCTTCCCTGGCAGGGGCTCCTTCTCACACTGCTTTCCGTGGGGAAACCCTGCGTGTGCCAGGGGTCTCCTGTGTGCACAAAATCTCTCCCCAGTGCCTGAGGTGCAGGGAATCCTCTTTGGACACAGAGCACTGTTCTAGGCAGAGCTCCCATGCTGGGAGAGCCGCCACTGCCCCGACTGTCCAACTGCCTCAGGAACACACTTCTAGGGAGTGTGGGTCTGGCAGGCAGAACGGCCCGAGGGAGGAGCTCGGGCCTTCGGCTGTGGACAGCTTTCCCACTGCCAAGCCTTGGAGGAGTGCGTGGAGGCTGGGGCCTGCAGCGTTTTCCATCGGAGAGCACTGGGTGCCCAAAGCCTCCCCTGTGGCTTCCGAGCCCCTTCCCACCCACACGCCCTTGGCACCCACTCTGTTGCCAGAGGGAAGTCCTAAGCAGGACTCTCTAGCTTGTGCAGCCAGAGTGCCTCCTGCTTGGAAGTGGCCTCTGGCTCTCATTTGGAGTGAGGCTTCTCCCATGCTTGTCAGCCAGCACATGGTGCCATCGCTCCACCAGAGAACACTCTGCTTTGCCTTCAGCCATGGCTCGCCCCGCCGAGCTCTCTCTGCCTCAAGCAGAAACCCCAGTGTGTGTCCAGCCTCCAGAAAGCAGAGTGCCTTTGCCTGAGCACTGCTGTGCTGGGGCAGCACCCTGAAGGCCTCCTAGGGCCTTCTCTGCCCTAACCCAGTCGTGCCATTCGGCCCATGCGGGGAGCAACGTTCCCCCTTGGCAGGGCTCAGCGTGTGGGCTGTGTGTGGTTTCATGGCTGGGAAAGGGCAGATCCTGAAGCTGGCTGCCCTCCTGTGAATGGGGCCTGGCGGGCAGAGCCGGCATTCCCCGGTGGGGATGGAGGAGATCTGGGGCCTTCAAGCTGCATGCACATCCCCTCTCTGGCTGCCCCTCTTGCTTCGTCTCTGCTGCCAAGCCTCTCACACCGCACGTGCGTCTCACTGGAAGGAGCAGGCTGCTTGCCATTCTTGGGCAGGGAATCATCCCACACGCCTCGTTTCCTCGCAGGGGAGTGCAAACTGACCCAGAGCCTCCAGAGGAGCTGCAGTCTCTCCAGCCACAAAGGCCTGTAGCCGAGTCCATGACGGCCTGTTGCATGGAGGGCTTCTATGGGAGAGGGCCATGCTTCCCTGGCAGGGGCTCCTTCTCACACTGCTTTCCGTGGGGAAACCCTGCGTGTGCCAGGGGTCTCCTGTGTGCACAAAATCTCTCCCCAGTGCCTGAGGTGCAGGGAATCCTCTTTGGACACAGAGCACTGTTCTAGGCAGAGCTCCCATGCTGGGAGAGCCGCCACTGCCCCGACTGTCCAACTGCCTCAGGAACACACTGCTAGGGAGTGTGGGTCTGGCAGGCAGAACGGCCCGAGGGAGGAGCTCGGGCCTTCGGCTGTGGACAGCTTTCCCACTGCCAAGCCTTGGAGGAGTGCGTGGAGGCTGGGGCCTGCAGCGTTTTCCATCGGAGAGCACTGGGTGCCCAAAGCCTCCCCTGTGGCTTCCGAGCCCCTTCCCACCCACACGCCCTTGGCACCCACTCTGTTGCCAGAGGGAAGTCCTAAGCAGGACTCTCTAGCTTGTGCAGCCAGAGTGCCTCCTGCTTGGAAGTGGCCTCTGGCTCTCATTTGGAGTGAGGCTTCTCCCATGCTTGTCAGCCAGCACATGGTGCCATCGCTCCACCAGAGAACACTCTGCTTTGCCTTCAGCCATGGCTCGCCCCGCCGAGCTCTCTCTGCCTCAAGCAGAAACCCCAGTGTGTGTCCAGCCTCCAGAAAGCAGAGTGCCTTTGCCTGAGCACTGCTGTGCTGGGGCAGCACCCTGAAGGCCTCCTAGGGCCTTCTCTGCCCTAACCCAGTCGTGCCATTCGGCCCATGCGGGGAGCAACGTTCCCCCTTGGCAGGGCTCAGCGTGTGGGCTGTGTGTGGTTTCATGGCTGGGAAAGGGCAGATCCTGAAGCTGGCTGCCCTCCTGTGAATGGGGCCTGGCGGGCAGAGCCGGCATTCCCCGGTGGGGATGGAGGAGATCTGGGGCCTTCAAGCTGCATGCACATCCCCTCTCTGGCTGCCCCTCTTGCTTCGTCTCTGCTGCCAAGCCTCTCACACCGCACGTGCGTCTCACTGGAAGGAGCAGGCTGCTTGCCATTCTTGGGCAGGGAATCATCCCACACGCCTCGTTTCCTCGCAGGGGAGTGCAAACTGACCCAGAGCCTCCAGAGGAGCTGCAGTCTCTCCAGCCACAAAGGCCTGTAGCCGAGTCCATGACGGCCTGTTGCATGGAGGGCTTCTATGGGAGAGGGCCATGCTTCCCTGGCAGGGGCTCCTTCTCACACTGCTTTCCGTGGGGAAACCCTGCGTGTGCCAGGGGTCTCCTGTGTGCACAAAATCTCTCCCCAGTGCCTGAGGTGCAGGGAATCCTCTTTGGACACAGAGCACTGTTCTAGGCAGAGCTCCCATGCTGGGAGAGCCGCCACTGCCCCGACTGTCCAACTGCCTCAGGAACACACTGCTAGGGAGTGTGGGTCTGGCAGGCAGAACGGCCCGAGGGAGGAGCTCGGGCCTTCGGCTGTGGACAGCTTTCCCACTGCCAAGCCTTGGAGGAGTGCGTGGAGGCTGGGGCCTGCAGCGTTTTCCATCGGAGAGCACTGGGTGCCCAAAGCCTCCCCTGTGGCTTCCGAGCCCCTTCCCACCCACACGCCCTTGGCACCCACTCTGTTGCCAGAGGGAAGTCCTAAGCAGGACTCTCTAGCTTGTGCAGCCAGAGTGCCTCCTGCTTGGAAGTGGCCTCTGGCTCTCATTTGGAGTGAGGCTTCTCCCATGCTTGTCAGCCAGCACATGGTGCCATCGCTCCACCAGAGAACACTCTGCTTTGCCTTCAGCCATGGCTCGCCCCGCCGAGCTCTCTCTGCCTCAAGCAGAAACCCCAGTGTGTGTCCAGCCTCCAGAAAGCAGAGTGCCTTTGCCTGAGCACTGCTGTGCTGGGGCAGCACCCTGAAGGCCTCCTAGGGCCTTCTCTGCCCTAACCCAGTCGTGCCATTCGGCCCATGCGGGGAGCAACGTTCCCCCTTGGCAGGGCTCAGCGTGTGGGCTGTGTGTGGTTTCATGGCTGGGAAAGGGCAGATCCTGAAGCTGGCTGCCCTCCTGTGAATGGGGCCTGGCGGGCAGAGCCGGCATTCCCCGGTGGGGATGGAGGAGATCTGGGGCCTTCAAGCTGCATGCACATCCCCTCTCTGGCTGCCCCTCTTGCTTCGTCTCTGCTGCCAAGCCTCTCACACCGCACGTGCGTCTCACTGGAAGGAGCAGGCTGCTTGCCATTCTTGGGCAGGGAATCATCCCACACGCCTCGTTTCCTCGCAGGGGAGTGCAAACTGACCCAGAGCCTCCAGAGGAGCTGCAGTCTCTCCAGCCACAAAGGCCTGTAGCCGAGTCCATGACGGCCTGTTGCATGGAGGGCTTCTATGGGAGAGGGCCATGCTTCCCTGGCAGGGGCTCCTTCTCACACTGCTTTCCGTGGGGAAACCCTGCGTGTGCCAGGGGTCTCCTGTGTGCACAAAATCTCTCCCCAGTGCCTGAGGTGCAGGGAATCCTCTTTGGACACAGAGCACTGTTCTAGGCAGAGCTCCCATGCTGGGAGAGCCGCCACTGCCCCGACTGTCCAACTGCCTCAGGAACACACTTCTAGGGAGTGTGGGTCTGGCAGGCAGAACGGCCCGAGGGAGGAGCTCGGGCCTTCGGCTGTGGACAGCTTTCCCACTGCCAAGCCTTGGAGGAGTGCGTGGAGGCTGGGGCCTGCAGCGTTTTCCATCGGAGAGCACTGGGTGCCCAAAGCCTCCCCTGTGGCTTCCGAGCCCCTTCCCACCCACACGCCCTTGGCACCCACTCTGTTGCCAGAGGGAAGTCCTAAGCAGGACTCTCTAGCTTGTGCAGCCAGAGTGCCTCCTGCTTGGAAGTGGCCTCTGGCTCTCATTTGGAGTGAGGCTTCTCCCATGCTTGTCAGCCAGCACATGGTGCCATCGCTCCACCAGAGAACACTCTGCTTTGCCTTCAGCCATGGCTCGCCCCGCCGAGCTCTCTCTGCCTCAAGCAGAAACCCCAGTGTGTGTCCAGCCTCCAGAAAGCAGAGTGCCTTTGCCTGAGCACTGCTGTGCTGGGGCAGCACCCTGAAGGCCTCCTAGGGCCTTCTCTGCCCTAACCCAGTCGTGCCATTCGGCCCATGCGGGGAGCAACGTTCCCCCTTGGCAGGGCTCAGCGTGTGGGCTGTGTGTGGTTTCATGGCTGGGAAAGGGCAGATCCTGAAGCTGGCTGCCCTCCTGTGAATGGGGCCTGGCGGGCAGAGCCGGCATTCCCCGGTGGGGATGGAGGAGATCTGGGGCCTTCAAGCTGCATGCACATCCCCTCTCTGGCTGCCCCTCTTGCTTCGTCTCTGCTGCCAAGCCTCTCACACCGCACGTGCGTCTCACTGGAAGGAGCAGGCTGCTTGCCATTCTTGGGCAGGGAATCATCCCACACGCCTCGTTTCCTCGCAGGGGAGTGCAAACTGACCCAGAGCCTCCAGAGGAGCTGCAGTCTCTCCAGCCACAAAGGCCTGTAGCCGAGTCCATGACGGCCTGTTGCATGGAGGGCTTCTATGGGAGAGGGCCATGCTTCCCTGGCAGGGGCTCCTTCTCACACTGCTTTCCGTGGGGAAACCCTGCGTGTGCCAGGGGTCTCCTGTGTGCACAAAATCTCTCCCCAGTGCCTGAGGTGCAGGGAATCCTCTTTGGACACAGAGCACTGTTCTAGGCAGAGCTCCCATGCTGGGAGAGCCGCCACTGCCCCGACTGTCCAACTGCCTCAGGAACACACTGCTAGGGAGTGTGGGTCTGGCAGGCAGAACGGCCCGAGGGAGGAGCTCGGGCCTTCGGCTGTGGACAGCTTTCCCTCTGCCAAGCCTTGGAGGAGTGCGTGGAGGCTGGGGCCTGCAGCGTTTTCCATCGGAGAGCACTGGGTGCCCAAAGCCTCCCCTGTGGCTTCCGAGCCCCTTCCCACCCACACGCCCTTGGCACCCACTCTGTTGCCAGAGGGAAGTCCTAAGCAGGACTCTCTAGCTTGTGCAGCCAGAGTGCCTCCTGCTTGGAAGTGGCCTCTGGCTCTCATTTGGAGTGAGGCTTCTCCCATGTTTGTCAGCCAGCACATGGTGCCATCGCTCCACCAGAGAACACTCTGCTTTGCCTTCAGCCATGGCTCGCCCCGCCGAGCTCTCTCTGCCTCAAGCAGAAACCCCAGTGTGTGTCCAGCCTCCAGAAAGCAGAGTGCCTTTGCCTGAGCACTGCTGTGCTGGGGCAGCACCCTGAAGGCCTCCTAGGGCCTTCTCTGCCCTAACCCAGTCGTGCCATTCGGCCCATGCGGGGAGCAACGTTCCCCCTTGGCAGGGCTCAGCGTGTGGGCTGTGTGTGGTTTCATGGCTGGGAAAGGGCAGATCCTGAAGCTGGCTGCCCTCCTGTGAATGGGGCCTGGCGGGCAGAGCCGGCATTCCCCGGTGGGGATGGAGGAGATCTGGGGCCTTCAAGCTGCATGCACATCCCCTCTCTGGCTGCCCCTCTTGCTTCGTCTCTGCTGCCAAGCCTCTCACACCGCACGTGCGTCTCACTGGAAGGAGCAGGCTGCTTGCCATTCTTGGGCAGGGAATCATCCCACACGCCTCGTTTCCTCGCAGGGGAGTGCAAACTGACCCAGAGCCTCCAGAGGAGCTGCAGTCTCTCCAGCCACAAAGGCCTGTAGCCGAGTCCATGACGGCCTGTTGCATGGAGGGCTTCTATGGGAGAGGGCCATGCTTCCCTGGCAGGGGCTCCTTCTCACACTGCTTTCCGTGGGGAAACCCTGCGTGTGCCAGGGGTCTCCTGTGTGCACAAAATCTCTCCCCAGTGCCTGAGGTGCAGGGAATCCTCTTTGGACACAGAGCACTGTTCTAGGCAGAGCTCCCATGCTGGGAGAGCCGCCACTGCCCCGACTGTCCAACTGCCTCAGGAACACACTGCTAGGGAGTGTGGGTCTGGCAGGCAGAACGGCCCGAGGGAGGAGCTCGGGCCTTCGGCTGTGGACAGCTTTCCCACTGCCAAGCCTTGGAGGAGTGCGTGGAGGCTGGGGCCTGCAGCGTTTTCCATCGGAGAGCACTGGGTGCCCAAAGCCTCCCCTGTGGCTTCCGAGCCCCTTCCCACCCACACGCCCTTGGCACCCACTCTGTTGCCAGAGGGAAGTCCTAAGCAGGACTCTCTAGCTTGTGCAGCCAGAGTGCCTCCTGCTTGGAAGTGGCCTCTGGCTCTCATTTGGAGTGAGGCTTCTCCCATGCTTGTCAGCCAGCACATGGTGCCATCGCTCCACCAGAGAACACTCTGCTTTGCCTTCAGCCATGGCTCGCCCCGCCGAGCTCTCTCTGCCTCAAGCAGAAACCCCAGTGTGTGTCCAGCCTCCAGAAAGCAGAGTGCCTTTGCCTGAGCACTGCTGTGCTGGGGCAGCACCCTGAAGGCCTCCTAGGGCCTTCTCTGCCCTAACCCAGTCGTGCCATTCGGCCCATGCGGGGAGCAACGTTCCCCCTTGGCAGGGCTCAGCGTGTGGGCTGTGTGTGGTTTCATGGCTGGGAAAGGGCAGATCCTGAAGCTGGCTGCCCTCCTGTGAATGGGGCCTGGCGGGCAGAGCCGGCATTCCCCGGTGGGGATGGAGGAGATCTGGGGCCTTCAAGCTGCATGCACATCCCCTCTCTGGCTGCCCCTCTTGCTTCGTCTCTGCTGCCAAGCCTCTCACACCGCACGTGCGTCTCACTGGAAGGAGCAGGCTGCTTGCCATTCTTGGGCAGGGAATCATCCCACACGCCTCGTTTCCTCGCAGGGGAGTGCAAACTGACCCAGAGCCTCCAGAGGAGCTGCAGTCTCTCCAGCCACAAAGGCCTGTAGCCGAGTCCATGACGGCCTGTTGCATGGAGGGCTTCTATGGGAGAGGGCCATGCTTCCCTGGCAGGGGCTCCTTCTCACACTGCTTTCCGTGGGGAAACCCTGCGTGTGCCAGGGGTCTCCTGTGTGCACAAAATCTCTCCCCAGTGCCTGAGGTGCAGGGAATCCTCTTTGGACACAGAGCACTGTTCTAGGCAGAGCTCCCATGCTGGGAGAGCCGCCACTGCCCCGACTGTCCAACTGCCTCAGGAACACACTGCTAGGGAGTGTGGGTCTGGCAGGCAGAACGGCCCGAGGGAGGAGCTCGGGCCTTCGGCTGTGGACAGCTTTCCCACTGCCAAGCCTTGGAGGAGTGCGTGGAGGCTGGGGCCTGCAGCGTTTTCCATCGGAGAGCACTGGGTGCCCAAAGCCTCCCCTGTGGCTTCCGAGCCCCTTCCCACCCACACGCCCTTGGCACCCACTCTGTTGCCAGAGGGAAGTCCTAAGCAGGACTCTCTAGCTTGTGCAGCCAGAGTGCCTCCTGCTTGGAAGTGGCCTCTGGCTCTCATTTGGAGTGAGGCTTCTCCCATGCTTGTCAGCCAGCACATGGTGCCATCGCTCCACCAGAGAACACTCTGCTTTGCCTTCAGCCATGGCTCGCCCCGCCGAGCTCTCTCTGCCTCAAGCAGAAACCCCAGTGTGTGTCCAGCCTCCAGAAAGCAGAGTGCCTTTGCCTGAGCACTGCTGTGCTGGGGCAGCACCCTGAAGGCCTCCTAGGGCCTTCTCTGCCCTAACCCAGTCGTGCCATTCGGCCCATGCGGGGAGCAACGTTCCCCCTTGGCAGGGCTCAGCGTGTGGGCTGTGTGTGGTTTCATGGCTGGGAAAGGGCAGATCCTGAAGCTGGCTGCCCTCCTGTGAATGGGGCCTGGCGGGCAGAGCCGGCATTCCCCGGTGGGGATGGAGGAGATCTGGGGCCTTCAAGCTGCATGCACATCCCCTCTCTGGCTGCCCCTCTTGCTTCGTCTCTGCTGCCAAGCCTCTCACACCGCACGTGCGTCTCACTGGAAGGAGCAGGCTGCTTGCCATTCTTGGGCAGGGAATCATCCCACACGCCTCGTTTCCTCGCAGG
Organism: Hippopotamus amphibius kiboko; assembly: GCF_030028045.1. Lineage (NCBI taxonomy): Eukaryota > Metazoa > Chordata > Mammalia > Artiodactyla > Hippopotamidae > Hippopotamus > Hippopotamus amphibius. Next base: position 118,579 of record NW_026648323.1, read on the forward strand.
GGAGTGCAAACTGACCCAGAGCCTCCAGAGGAGCTGCAGTCTCTCCAGCCACAAAGGCCTGTAGCCGAGTCCATGACGGCCTGTTGCATGGAGGGCTTCTATGGGAGAGGGCCATGCTTCCCTGGCAGGGGCTCCTTCTCACACTGCTTTCCGTGGGGAAACCCTGCGTGTGCCAGGGGTCTCCTGTGTGCACAAAATCTCTCCCCAGTGCCTGAGGTGCAGGGAATCCTCTTTGGACACAGAGCACTGTTCTAGGCAGAGCTCCCATGCTGGGAGAGCCGCCACTGCCCCGACTGTCCAACTGCCTCAGGAACACACTTCTAGGGAGTGTGGGTCTGGCAGGCAGAACGGCCCGAGGGAGGAGCTCGGGCCTTCGGCTGTGGACAGCTTTCCCACTGCCAAGCCTTGGAGGAGTGCGTGGAGGCTGGGGCCTGCAGCGTTTTCCATCGGAGAGCACTGGGTGCCCAAAGCCTCCCCTGTGGCTTCCGAGCCCCTTCCCACCCACACGCCCTTGGCACCCACTCTGTTGCCAGAGGGAAGTCCTAAGCAGGACTCTCTAGCTTGTGCAGCCAGAGTGCCTCCTGCTTGGAAGTGGCCTCTGGCTCTCATTTGGAGTGAGGCTTCTCCCATGCTTGTCAGCCAGCACATGGTGCCATCGCTCCACCAGAGAACACTCTGCTTTGCCTTCAGCCATGGCTCGCCCCGCCGAGCTCTCTCTGCCTCAAGCAGAAACCCCAGTGTGTGTCCAGCCTCCAGAAAGCAGAGTGCCTTTGCCTGAGCACTGCTGTGCTGGGGCAGCACCCTGAAGGCCTCCTAGGGCCTTCTCTGCCCTAACCCAGTCGTGCCATTCGGCCCATGCGGGGAGCAACGTTCCCCCTTGGCAGGGCTCAGCGTGTGGGCTGTGTGTGGTTTCATGGCTGGGAAAGGGCAGATCCTGAAGCTGGCTGCCCTCCTGTGAATGGGGCCTGGCGGGCAGAGCCGGCATTCCCCGGTGGGGATGGAGGAGATCTGGGGCCTTCAAGCTGCATGCACATCCCCTCTCTGGCTGCCCCTCTTGCTTCGTCTCTGCTGCCAAGCCTCTCACACCGCACGTGCGTCTCACTGGAAGGAGCAGGCTGCTTGCCATTCTTGGGCAGGGAATCATCCCACACGCCTCGTTTCCTCGCAGGGGAGTGCAAACTGACCCAGAGCCTCCAGAGGAGCTGCAGTCTCTCCAGCCACAAAGGCCTGTAGCCGAGTCCATGACGGCCTGTTGCATGGAGGGCTTCTATGGGAGAGGGCCATGCTTCCCTGGCAGGGGCTCCTTCTCACACTGCTTTCCGTGGGGAAACCCTGCGTGTGCCAGGGGTCTCCTGTGTGCACAAAATCTCTCCCCAGTGCCTGAGGTGCAGGGAATCCTCTTTGGACACAGAGCACTGTTCTAGGCAGAGCTCCCATGCTGGGAGAGCCGCCACTGCCCCGACTGTCCAACTGCCTCAGGAACACACTGCTAGGGAGTGTGGGTCTGGCAGGCAGAACGGCCCGAGGGAGGAGCTCGGGCCTTCGGCTGTGGACAGCTTTCCCACTGCCAAGCCTTGGAGGAGTGCGTGGAGGCTGGGGCCTGCAGCGTTTTCCATCGGAGAGCACTGGGTGCCCAAAGCCTCCCCTGTGGCTTCCGAGCCCCTTCCCACCCACACGCCCTTGGCACCCACTCTGTTGCCAGAGGGAAGTCCTAAGCAGGACTCTCTAGCTTGTGCAGCCAGAGTGCCTCCTGCTTGGAAGTGGCCTCTGGCTCTCATTTGGAGTGAGGCTTCTCCCATGCTTGTCAGCCAGCACATGGTGCCATCGCTCCACCAGAGAACACTCTGCTTTGCCTTCAGCCATGGCTCGCCCCGCCGAGCTCTCTCTGCCTCAAGCAGAAACCCCAGTGTGTGTCCAGCCTCCAGAAAGCAGAGTGCCTTTGCCTGAGCACTGCTGTGCTGGGGCAGCACCCTGAAGGCCTCCTAGGGCCTTCTCTGCCCTAACCCAGTCGTGCCATTCGGCCCATGCGGGGAGCAACGTTCCCCCTTGGCAGGGCTCAGCGTGTGGGCTGTGTGTGGTTTCATGGCTGGGAAAGGGCAGATCCTGAAGCTGGCTGCCCTCCTGTGAATGGGGCCTGGCGGGCAGAGCCGGCATTCCCCGGTGGGGATGGAGGAGATCTGGGGCCTTCAAGCTGCATGCACATCCCCTCTCTGGCTGCCCCTCTTGCTTCGTCTCTGCTGCCAAGCCTCTCACACCGCACGTGCGTCTCACTGGAAGGAGCAGGCTGCTTGCCATTCTTGGGCAGGGAATCATCCCACACGCCTCGTTTCCTCGCAGGGGAGTGCAAACTGACCCAGAGCCTCCAGAGGAGCTGCAGTCTCTCCAGCCACAAAGGCCTGTAGCCGAGTCCATGACGGCCTGTTGCATGGAGGGCTTCTATGGGAGAGGGCCATGCTTCCCTGGCAGGGGCTCCTTCTCACACTGCTTTCCGTGGGGAAACCCTGCGTGTGCCAGGGGTCTCCTGTGTGCACAAAATCTCTCCCCAGTGCCTGAGGTGCAGGGAATCCTCTTTGGACACAGAGCACTGTTCTAGGCAGAGCTCCCATGCTGGGAGAGCCGCCACTGCCCCGACTGTCCAACTGCCTCAGGAACACACTGCTAGGGAGTGTGGGTCTGGCAGGCAGAACGGCCCGAGGGAGGAGCTCGGGCCTTCGGCTGTGGACAGCTTTCCCACTGCCAAGCCTTGGAGGAGTGCGTGGAGGCTGGGGCCTGCAGCGTTTTCCATCGGAGAGCACTGGGTGCCCAAAGCCTCCCCTGTGGCTTCCGAGCCCCTTCCCACCCACACGCCCTTGGCACCCACTCTGTTGCCAGAGGGAAGTCCTAAGCAGGACTCTCTAGCTTGTGCAGCCAGAGTGCCTCCTGCTTGGAAGTGGCCTCTGGCTCTCATTTGGAGTGAGGCTTCTCCCATGCTTGTCAGCCAGCACATGGTGCCATCGCTCCACCAGAGAACACTCTGCTTTGCCTTCAGCCATGGCTCGCCCCGCCGAGCTCTCTCTGCCTCAAGCAGAAACCCCAGTGTGTGTCCAGCCTCCAGAAAGCAGAGTGCCTTTGCCTGAGCACTGCTGTGCTGGGGCAGCACCCTGAAGGCCTCCTAGGGCCTTCTCTGCCCTAACCCAGTCGTGCCATTCGGCCCATGCGGGGAGCAACGTTCCCCCTTGGCAGGGCTCAGCGTGTGGGCTGTGTGTGGTTTCATGGCTGGGAAAGGGCAGATCCTGAAGCTGGCTGCCCTCCTGTGAATGGGGCCTGGCGGGCAGAGCCGGCATTCCCCGGTGGGGATGGAGGAGATCTGGGGCCTTCAAGCTGCATGCACATCCCCTCTCTGGCTGCCCCTCTTGCTTCTTCTCTGCTGCCAAGCCTCTCACACCGCACGTGCGTCTCACTGGAAGGAGCAGGCTGCTTGCCATTCTTGGGCAGGGAATCATCCCACACGCCTCGTTTCCTCGCAGGGGAGTGCAAACTGACCCAGAGCCTCCAGAGGAGCTGCAGTCTCTCCAGCCACAAAGGCCTGTAGCCGAGTCCATGACGGCCTGTTGCATGGAGGGCTTCTATGGGAGAGGGCCATGCTTCCCTGGCAGGGGCTCCTTCTCACACTGCTTTCCGTGGGGAAACCCTGCGTGTGCCAGGGGTCTCCTGTGTGCACAAAATCTCTCCCCAGTGCCTGAGGTGCAGGGAATCCTCTTTGGACACAGAGCACTGTTCTAGGCAGCGCTCCCATGCTGGGAGAGCCGCCACTGCCCCGACTGTCCAACTGCCTCAGGAACACACTTCTAGGGAGTGTGGGTCTGGCAGGCAGAACGGCCTGAGGGAGGAGCTCGGGCCTTCGGCTGTGGACAGCTTTCCCACTGCCAAGCCTTGGAGGAGTGCGTGGAGGCTGGGGCCTGCAGCGTTTTCCATCGGAGAGCACTGGGTGCCCAAAGCCTCCCCTGTGGCTTCCGAGCCCCTTCCCACCCACACGCCCTTGGCACCCACTCTGTTGCCAGAGGGAAGTCCTAAGCAGGACTCTCTAGCTTGTGCAGCCAGAGTGCCTCCTGCTTGGAAGTGGCCTCTGGCTCTCATTTGGAGTGAGGCTTCTCCCATGCTTGTCAGCCAGCACATGGTGCCATCGCTCCACCAGAGAACACTCTGCTTTGCCTTCAGCCATGGCTCGCCCCGCCGAGCTCTCTCTGCCTCAAGCAGAAACCCCAGTGTGTGTCCAGCCTCCAGAAAGCAGAGTGCCTTTGCCTGAGCACTGCTGTGCTGGGGCAGCACCCTGAAGGCCTCCTAGGGCCTTCTCTGCCCTAACCCAGTCGTGCCATTCGGCCCATGCGGGGAGCAACGTTCCCCCTTGGCAGGGCTCAGCGTGTGGGCTGTGTGTGGTTTCATGGCTGGGAAAGGGCAGATCCTGAAGCTGGCTGCCCTCCTGTGAATGGGGCCTGGCGGGCAGAGCCGGCATTCCCCGGTGGGGATGGAGGAGATCTGGGGCCTTCAAGCTGCATGCACATCCCCTCTCTGGCTGCCCCTCTTGCTTCGTCTCTGCTGCCAAGCCTCTCACACCGCACGTGCGTCTCACTGGAAGGAGCAGGCTGCTTGCCATTCTTGGGCAGGGAATCATCCCACACGCCTCGTTTCCTCGCAGGGGAGTGCAAACTGACCCAGAGCCTCCAGAGGAGCTGCAGTCTCTCCAGCCACAAAGGCCTGTAGCCGAGTCCATGACGGCCTGTTGCATGGAGGGCTTCTATGGGAGAGGGCCATGCTTCCCTGGCAGGGGCTCCTTCTCACACTGCTTTCCGTGGGGAAACCCTGCGTGTGCCAGGGGTCTCCTGTGTGCACAAAATCTCTCCCCAGTGCCTGAGGTGCAGGGAATCCTCTTTGGACACAGAGCACTGTTCTAGGCAGAGCTCCCATGCTGGGAGAGCCGCCACTGCCCCGACTGTCCAACTGCCTCAGGAACACACTGCTAGGGAGTGTGGGTCTGGCAGGCAGAACGGCCCGAGGGAGGAGCTCGGGCCTTCGGCTGTGGACAGCTTTCCCACTGCCAAGCCTTGGAGGAGTGCGTGGAGGCTGGGGCCTGCAGCGTTTTCCATCGGAGAGCACTGGGTGCCCAAAGCCTCCCCTGTGGCTTCCGAGCCCCTTCCCACCCACACGCCCTTGGCACCCACTCTGTTGCCAGAGGGAAGTCCTAAGCAGGACTCTCTAGCTTGTGCAGCCAGAGTGCCTCCTGCTTGGAAGTGGCCTCTGGCTCTCATTTGGAGTGAGGCTTCTCCCATGCTTGTCAGCCAGCACATGGTGCCATCGCTCCACCAGAGAACACTCTGCTTTGCCTTCAGCCATGGCTCGCCCCGCCGAGCTCTCTCTGCCTCAAGCAGAAACCCCAGTGTGTGTCCAGCCTCCAGAAAGCAGAGTGCCTTTGCCTGAGCACTGCTGTGCTGGGGCAGCACCCTGAAGGCCTCCTAGGGCCTTCTCTGCCCTAACCCAGTCGTGCCATTCGGCCCATGCGGGGAGCAACGTTCCCCCTTGGCAGGGCTCAGCGTGTGGGCTGTGTGTGGTTTCATGGCTGGGAAAGGGCAGATCCTGAAGCTGGCTGCCCTCCTGTGAATGGGGCCTGGCGGGCAGAGCCGGCATTCCCCGGTGGGGATGGAGGAGATCTGGGGCCTTCAAGCTGCATGCACATCCCCTCTCTGGCTGCCCCTCTTGCTTCGTCTCTGCTGCCAAGCCTCTCACACCGCACGTGCGTCTCACTGGAAGGAGCAGGCTGCTTGCCATTCTTGGGCAGGGAATCATCCCACACGCCTCGTTTCCTCGCAGGGGAGTGCAAACTGACCCAGAGCCTCCAGAGGAGCTGCAGTCTCTCCAGCCACAAAGGCCTGTAGCCGAGTCCATGACGGCCTGTTGCATGGAGGGCTTCTATGGGAGAGGGCCATGCTTCCCTGGCAGGGGCTCCTTCTCACACTGCTTTCCGTGGGGAAACCCTGCGTGTGCCAGGGGTCTCCTGTGTGCACAAAATCTCTCCCCAGTGCCTGAGGTGCAGGGAATCCTCTTTGGACACAGAGCACTGTTCTAGGCAGAGCTCCCATGCTGGGAGAGCCGCCACTGCCCCGACTGTCCAACTGCCTCAGGAACACACTTCTAGGGAATGTGGGTCTGGCAGGCAGAACGGCCCGAGGGAGGAGCTCGGGCCTTCGGCTGTGGACAGCTTTCCCACTGCCAAGCCTTGGAGGAGTGCGTGGAGGCTGGGGCCTGCAGCGTTTTCCATCGGAGAGCACTGGGTGCCCAAAGCCTCCCCTGTGGCTTCCGAGCCCCTTCCCACCCACACGCCCTTGGCACCCACTCTGTTGCCAGAGGGAAGTCCTAAGCAGGACTGTCTAGCTTGTGCAGCCAGAGTGCCTCCTGTTTGGAAGTGGCCTCTGGCTCTCATTTGGAGTGAGGCTTCTCCCATGCTTGTCAGCCAGCACATGGTGCCATCGCTCCACCAGAGAACACTCTGCTTTGCCTTCAGCCATGGCTCGCCCCGCCGAGCTCTCTCTGCCTCAAGCAGAAACCCCAGTGTGTGTCCAGCCTCCAGAAAGCAGAGTGCCTTTGCCTGAGCACTGCTGTGCTGGGGCAGCACCCTGAAGGCCTCCTAGGGCCTTCTCTGCCCTAACCCAGTCGTGCCATTCGGCCCATGCGGGGAGCAACGTTCCCCCTTGGCAGGGCTCAGCGTGTGGGCTGTGTGTGGTTTCATGGCTGGGAAAGGGCAGATCCTGAAGCTGGCTGCCCTCCTGTGAATGGGGCCTGGCGGGCAGAGCCGGCATTCCCCGGTGGGGATGGAGGAGATCTGGGGCCTTCAAGCTGCATGCACATCCCCTCTCTGGCTGCCCCTCTTGCTTCGTCTCTGCTGCCAAGCCTCTCACACCGCACGTGCGTCTCACTGGAAGGAGCAGGCTGCTTGCCATTCTTGGGCAGGGAATCATCCCACACGCCTCGTTTCCTCGCAGGGGAGTGCAAACTGACCCAGAGCCTCCAGAGGAGCTGCAGTCTCTCCAGCCACAAAGGCCTGTAGCCGAGTCCATGACGGCCTGTTGCATGGAGGGCTTCTATGGGAGAGGGCCATGCTTCCCTGGCAGGGGCTCCTTCTCACACTGCTTTCCGTGGGGAAACCCTGCGTGTGCCAGGGGTCTCCTGTGTGCACAAAATCTCTCCCCAGTGCCTGAGGTGCAGGGAATCCTCTTTGGACACAGAGCACTGTTCTAGGCAGAGCTCCCATGCTGGGAGAGCCGCCACTGCCCCGACTGTCCAACTGCCTCAGGAACACACTTCTAGGGAGTGTGGGTCTGGCAGGCAGAACGGCCCGAGGGAGGAGCTCGGGCCTTCGGCTGTGGACAGCTTTCCCACTGCCAAGCCTTGGAGGAGTGCGTGGAGGCTGGGGCCTGCAGCGTTTTCCATCGGAGAGCACTGGGTGCCCAAAGCCTCCCCTGTGGCTTCCGAGCCCCTTCCCACCCACACGCCCTTGGCACCCACTCTGTTGCCAGAGGGAAGTCCTAAGCAGGACTCTCTAGCTTGTGCAGCCAGAGTGCCTCCTGCTTGGAAGTGGCCTCTGGCTCTCATTTGGAGTGAGGCTTCTCCCATGCTTGTCAGCCAGCACATGGTGCCATCGCTCCACCAGAGAACACTCTGCTTTGCCTTCAGCCATGGCTCGCCCCGCCGAGCTCTCTCTGCCTCAAGCAGAAACCCCAGTGTGTGTCCAGCCTCCAGAAAGCAGAGTGCCTTTGCCTGAGCACTGCTGTGCTGGGGCAGCACCCTGAAGGCCTCCTAGGGCCTTCTCTGCCCTAACCCAGTCGTGCCATTCGGCCCATGCGGGGAGCAACGTTCCCCCTTGGCAGGGCTCAGCGTGTGGGCTGTGTGTGGTTTCATGGCTGGGAAAGGGCAGATCCTGAAGCTGGCTGCCCTCCTGTGAATGGGGCCTGGCGGGCAGAGCCGGCATTCCCCGGTGGGGATGGAGGAGATCTGGGGCCTTCAAGCTGCATGCACATCCCCTCTCTGGCTGCCCCTCTTGCTTCGTCTCTGCTGCCAAGCCTCTCACACCGCACGTGCGTCTCACTGGAAGGAGCAGGCTGCTTGCCATTCTTGGGCAGGGAATCATCCCACACGCCTCGTTTCCTCGCAGGGGAGTGCAAACTGACCCAGAGCCTCCAGAGGAGCTGCAGTCTCTCCAGCCACAAAGGCCTGTAGCCGAGTCCATGACGGCCTGTTGCATGGAGGGCTTCTATGGGAGAGGGCCATGCTTCCCTGGCAGGGGCTCCTTCTCACACTGCTTTCCGTGGGGAAACCCTGCGTGTGCCAGGGGTCTCCTGTGTGCACAAAATCTCTCCCCAGTGCCTGAGGTGCAGGGAATCCTCTTTGGACACAGAGCACTGTTCTAGGCAGAGCTCCCATGCTGGGAGAGCCGCCACTGCCCCGACTGTCCAACTGCCTCAGGAACACACTGCTAGGGAGTGTGGGTCTGGCAGGCAGAACGGCCCGAGGGAGGAGCTCGGGCCTTCGGCTGTGGACAGCTTTCCCACTGCCAAGCCTTGGAGGAGTGCGTGGAGGCTGGGGCCTGCAGCGTTTTCCATCGGAGAGCACTGGGTGCCCAAAGCCTCCCCTGTGGCTTCCGAGCCCCTTCCCACCCACACGCCCTTGGCACCCACTCTGTTGCCAGAGGGAAGTCCTAAGCAGGACTCTCTAGCTTGTGCAGCCAGAGTGCCTCCTGCTTGGAAGTGGCCTCTGGCTCTCATTTGGAGTGAGGCTTCTCCCATGCTTGTCAGCCAGCACATGGTGCCATCGCTCCACCAGAGAACACTCTGCTTTGCCTTCAGCCATGGCTCGCCCCGCCGAGCTCTCTCTGCCTCAAGCAGAAACCCCAGTGTGTGTCCAGCCTCCAGAAAGCAGAGTGCCTTTGCCTGAGCACTGCTGTGCTGGGGCAGCACCCTGAAGGCCTCCTAGGGCCTTCTCTGCCCTAACCCAGTCGTGCCATTCGGCCCATGCGGGGAGCAACGTTCCCCCTTGGCAGGGCTCAGCGTGTGGGCTGTGTGTGGTTTCATGGCTGGGAAAGGGCAGATCCTGAAGCTGGCTGCCCTCCTGTGAATGGGGCCTGGCGGGCAGAGCCGGCATTCCCCGGTGGGGATGGAGGAGATCTGGGGCCTTCAAGCTGCATGCACATCCCCTCTCTGGCTGCCCCTCTTGCTTCGTCTCTGCTGCCAAGCCTCTCACACCGCACGTGCGTCTCACTGGAAGGAGCAGGCTGCTTGCCATTCTTGGGCAGGGAATCATCCCACACGCCTCGTTTCCTCGCAGGGGAGTGCAAACTGACCCAGAGCCTCCAGAGGAGCTGCAGTCTCTCCAGCCACAAAGGCCTGTAGCCGAGTCCATGACGGCCTGTTGCATGGAGGGCTTCTATGGGAGAGGGCCATGCTTCCCTGGCAGGGGCTCCTTCTCACACTGCTTTCCGTGGGGAAACCCTGCGTGTGCCAGGGGTCTCCTGTGTGCACAAAATCTCTCCCCAGTGCCTGAGGTGCAGGGAATCCTCTTTGGACACAGAGCACTGTTCTAGGCAGAGCTCCCATGCTGGGAGAGCCGCCACTGCCCCGACTGTCCAACTGCCTCAGGAACACACTGCTAGGGAGTGTGGGTCTGGCAGGCAGAACGGCCCGAGGGAGGAGCTTGGGCCTTCGGCTGTGGACAGCTTTCCCACTGCCAAGCCTTGGAGGAGTGCGTGGAGGCTGGGGCCTGCAGCGTTTTCCATCGGAGAGCACTGGGTGCCCAAAGCCTCCCCTGTGGCTTCCGAGCCCCTTCCCACCCACACGCCCTTGGCACCCACTCTGTTGCCAGAGGGAAGTCCTAAGCAGGACTCTCTAGCTTGTGCAGCCAGAGTGCCTCCTGCTTGGAAGTGGCCTCTGGCTCTCATTTGGAGTGAGGCTTCTCCCATGCTTGTCAGCCAGCACATGGTGCCATCGCTCCACCAGAGAACACTCTGCTTTGCCTTCAGCCATGGCTCGCCCCGCCGAGCTCTCTCTGCCTCAAGCAGAAACCCCAGTGTGTGTCCAGCCTCCAGAAAGCAGAGTGCCTTTGCCTGAGCACTGCTGTGCTGGGGCAGCACCCTGAAGGCCTCCTAGGGCCTTCTCTGCCCTAACCCAGTCGTGCCATTCGGCCCATGCGGGGAGCAACGTTCCCCCTTGGCAGGGCTCAGCGTGTGGGCTGTGTGTGGTTTCATGGCTGGGAAAGGGCAGATCCTGAAGCTGGCTGCCCTCCTGTGAATGGGGCCTGGCGGGCAGAGCCGGCATTCCCCGGTGGGGATGGAGGAGATCTGGGGCCTTCAAGCTGCATGCACATCCCCTCTCTGGCTGCCCCTCTTGCTTCGTCTCTGCTGCCAAGCCTCTCACACCGCACGTGCGTCTCACTGGAAGGAGCAGGCTGCTTGCCATTCTTGGGCAGGGAATCATCCCACACGCCTCGTTTCCTCGCAGGGGAGTGCAAACTGACCCAGAGCCTCCAGAGGAGCTGCAGTCTCTCCAGCCACAAAGGCCTGTAGCCGAGTCCATGACGGCCTGTTGCATGGAGGGCTTCTATGGGAGAGGGCCATGCTTCCCTGGCAGGGGCTCCTTCTCACACTGCTTTCCGTGGGGAAACCCTGCGTGTGCCAGGGGTCTCCTGTGTGCACAAAATCTCTCCCCAGTGCCTGAGGTGCAGGGAATCCTCTTTGGACACAGAGCACTGTTCTAGGCAGAGCTCCCATGCTGGGAGAGCCGCCACTGCCCCGACTGTCCAACTGCCTCAGGAACACACTTCTAGGGAATGTGGGTCTGGCAGGCAGAACGGCCCGAGGGAGGAGCTCGGGCCTTCGGCTGTGGACAGCTTTCCCACTGCCAAGCCTTGGAGGAGTGCGTGGAGGCTGGGGCCTGCAGCGTTTTCCATCGGAGAGCACTGGGTGCCCAAAGCCTCCCCTGTGGCTTCCGAGCCCCTTCCCACCCACACGCCCTTGGCACCCACTCTGTTGCCAGAGGGAAGTCCTAAGCAGGACTGTCTAGCTTGTGCAGCCAGAGTGCCTCCTGCTTGGAAGTGGCCTCTGGCTCTCATTTGGAGTGAGGCTTCTCCCATGCTTGTCAGCCAGCACATGGTGCCATCGCTCCACCAGAGAACACTCTGCTTTGCCTTCAGCCATGGCTCGCCCCGCCGAGCTCTCTCTGCCTCAAGCAGAAACCCCAGTGTGTGTCCAGCCTCCAGAAAGCAGAGTGCCTTTGCCTGAGCACTGCTGTGCTGGGGCAGCACCCTGAAGGCCTCCTAGGGCCTTCTCTGCCCTAACCCAGTCGTGCCATTCGGCCCATGCGGGGAGCAACGTTCCCCCTTGGCAGGGCTCAGCGTGTGGGCTGTGTGTGGTTTCATGGCTGGGAAAGGGCAGATCCTGAAGCTGGCTGCCCTCCTGTGAATGGGGCCTGGCGGGCAGAGCCGGCATTCCCCGGTGGGGATGGAGGAGATCTGGGGCCTTCAAGCTGCATGCACATCCCCTCTCTGGCTGCCCCTCTTGCTTCGTCTCTGCTGCCAAGCCTCTCACACCGCACGTGCGTCTCACTGGAAGGAGCAGGCTGCTTGCCATTCTTGGGCAGGGAATCATCCCACACGCCTCGTTTCCTCGCAGGGGAGTGCAAACTGACCCAGAGCCTCCAGAGGAGCTGCAGTCTCTCCAGCCACAAAGGCCTGTAGCCGAGTCCATGACGGCCTGTTGCATGGAGGGCTTCTATGGGAGAGGGCCATGCTTCCCTGGCAGGGGCTCCTTCTCACACTGCTTTCCGTGGGGAAACCCTGCGTGTGCCAGGGGTCTCCTGTGTGCACAAAATCTCTCCCCAGTGCCTGAGGTGCAGGGAATCCTCTTTGGACACAGAGCACTGTTCTAGGCAGAGCTCCCATGCTGGGAGAGCCGCCACTGCCCCGACTGTCCAACTGCCTCAGGAACACACTTCTAGGGAGTGTGGGTCTGGCAGGCAGAACGGCCCGAGGGAGGAGCTCGGGCCTTCGGCTGTGGACAGCTTTCCCACTGCCAAGCCTTGGAGGAGTGCGTGGAGGCTGGGGCCTGCAGCGTTTTCCATCGGAGAGCACTGGGTGCCCAAAGCCTCCCCTGTGGCTTCCGAGCCCCTTCCCACCCACACGCCCTTGGCACCCACTCTGTTGCCAGAGGGAAGTCCTAAGCAGGACTCTCTAGCTTGTGCAGCCAGAGTGCCTCCTGCTTGGAAGTGGCCTCTGGCTCTCATTTGGAGTGAGGCTTCTCCCATGCTTGTCAGCCAGCACATGGTGCCATCGCTCCACCAGAGAACACTCTGCTTTGCCTTCAGCCATGGCTCGCCCCGCCGAGCTCTCTCTGCCTCAAGCAGAAACCCCAGTGTGTGTCCAGCCTCCAGAAAGCAGAGTGCCTTTGCCTGAGCACTGCTGTGCTGGGGCAGCACCCTGAAGGCCTCCTAGGGCCTTCTCTGCCCTAACCCAGTCGTGCCATTCGGCCCATGCGGGGAGCAACGTTCCCCCTTGGCAGGGCTCAGCGTGTGGGCTGTGTGTGGTTTCATGGCTGGGAAAGGGCAGATCCTGAAGCTGGCTGCCCTCCTGTGAATGGGGCCTGGCGGGCAGAGCCGGCATTCCCCGGTGGGGATGGAGGAGATCTGGGGCCTTCAAGCTGCATGCACATCCCCTCTCTGGCTGCCCCTCTTGCTTCGTCTCTGCTGCCAAGCCTCTCACACCGCACGTGCGTCTCACTGGAAGGAGCAGGCTGCTTGCCATTCTTGGGCAGGGAATCATCCCACACGCCTCGTTTCCTCGCAGGGGAGTGCAAACTGACCCAGAGCCTCCAGAGGAGCTGCAGTCTCTCCAGCCACAAAGGCCTGTAGCCGAGTCCATGACGGCCTGTTGCATGGAGGGCTTCTATGGGAGAGGGCCATGCTTCCCTGGCAGGGGCTCCTTCTCACACTGCTTTCCGTGGGGAAACCCTGCGTGTGCCAGGGGTCTCCTGTGTGCACAAAATCTCTCCCCAGTGCCTGAGGTGCAGGGAATCCTCTTTGGACACAGAGCACTGTTCTAGGCAGAGCTCCCATGCTGGGAGAGCCGCCACTGCCCCGACTGTCCAACTGCCTCAGGAACACACTGCTAGGGAGTGTGGGTCTGGCAGGCAGAACGGCCCGAGGGAGGAGCTCGGGCCTTCGGCTGTGGACAGCTTTCCCACTGCCAAGCCTTGGAGGAGTGCGTGGAGGCTGGGGCCTGCAGCGTTTTCCATCGGAGAGCACTGGGTGCCCAAAGCCTCCCCTGTGGCTTCCGAGCCCCTTCCCACCCACACGCCCTTGGCACCCACTCTGTTGCCAGAGGGAAGTCCTAAGCAGGACTCTCTAGCTTGTGCAGCCAGAGTGCCTCCTGCTTGGAAGTGGCCTCTGGCTCTCATTTGGAGTGAGGCTTCTCCCATGCTTGTCAGCCAGCACATGGTGCCATCGCTCCACCAGAGAACACTCTGCTTTGCCTTCAGCCATGGCTCGCCCCGCCGAGCTCTCTCTGCCTCAAGCAGAAACCCCAGTGTGTGTCCAGCCTCCAGAAAGCAGAGTGCCTTTGCCTGAGCACTGCTGTGCTGGGGCAGCACCCTGAAGGCCTCCTAGGGCCTTCTCTGCCCTAACCCAGTCGTGCCATTCGGCCCATGCGGGGAGCAACGTTCCCCCTTGGCAGGGCTCAGCGTGTGGGCTGTGTGTGGTTTCATGGCTGGGAAAGGGCAGATCCTGAAGCTGGCTGCCCTCCTGTGAATGGGGCCTGGCGGGCAGAGCCGGCATTCCCCGGTGGGGATGGAGGAGATCTGGGGCCTTCAAGCTGCATGCACATCCCCTCTCTGGCTGCCCCTCTTGCTTCGTCTCTGCTGCCAAGCCTCTCACACCGCACGTGCGTCTCACTGGAAGGAGCAGGCTGCTTGCCATTCTTGGGCAGGGAATCATCCCACACGCCTCGTTTCCTCGCAGGGGAGTGCAAACTGACCCAGAGCCTCCAGAGGAGCTGCAGTCTCTCCAGCCACAAAGGCCTGTAGCCGAGTCCATGACGGCCTGTTGCATGGAGGGCTTCTATGGGAGAGGGCCATGCTTCCCTGGCAGGGGCTCCTTCTCACACTGCTTTCCGTGGGGAAACCCTGCGTGTGCCAGGGGTCTCCTGTGTGCACAAAATCTCTCCCCAGTGCCTGAGGTGCAGGGAATCCTCTTTGGACACAGAGCACTGTTCTAGGCAGAGCTCCCATGCTGGGAGAGCCGCCACTGCCCCGACTGTCCAACTGCCTCAGGAACACACTTCTAGGGAGTGTGGGTCTGGCAGGCAGAACGGCCCGAGGGAGGAGCTTGGGCCTTCGGCTGTGGACAGCTTTCCCACTGCCAAGCCTTGGAGGAGTGCGTGGAGGCTGGGGCCTGCAGCGTTTTCCATCGGAGAGCACTGGGTGCCCAAAGCCTCCCCTGTGGCTTCCGAGCCCCTTCCCACCCACACGCCCTTGGCACCCACTCTGTTGCCAGAGGGAAGTCCTAAGCAGGACTCTCTAGCTTGTGCAGCCAGAGTGCCTCCTGCTTGGAAGTGGCCTCTGGCTCTCATTTGGAGTGAGGCTTCTCCCATGCTTGTCAGCCAGCACATGGTGCCATCGCTCCACCAGAGAACACTCTGCTTTGCCTTCAGCCATGGCTCGCCCCGCCGAGCTCTCTCTGCCTCAAGCAGAAACCCCAGTGTGTGTCCAGCCTCCAGAAAGCAGAGTGCCTTTGCCTGAGCACTGCTGTGCTGGGGCAGCACCCTGAAGGCCTCCTAGGGCCTTCTCTGCCCTAACCCAGTCGTGCCATTCGGCCCATGCGGGGAGCAACGTTCCCCCTTGGCAGGGCTCAGCGTGTGGGCTGTGTGTGGTTTCATGGCTGGGAAAGGGCAGATCCTGAAGCTGGCTGCCCTCCTGTGAATGGGGCCTGGCGGGCAGAGCCGGCATTCCCCGGTGGGGATGGAGGAGATCTGGGGCCTTCAAGCTGCATGCACATCCCCTCTCTGGCTGCCCCTCTTGCTTCGTCTCTGCTGCCAAGCCTCTCACACCGCACGTGCGTCTCACTGGAAGGAGCAGGCTGCTTGCCATTCTTGGGCAGGGAATCATCCCACACGCCTCGTTTCCTCGCAGGGGAGTGCAAACTGACCCAGAGCCTCCAGAGGAGCTGCAGTCTCTCCAGCCACAAAGGCCTGTAGCCGAGTCCATGACGGCCTGTTGCATGGAGGGCTTCTATGGGAGAGGGCCATGCTTCCCTGGCAGGGGCTCCTTCTCACACTGCTTTCCGTGGGGAAACCCTGCGTGTGCCAGGGGTCTCCTGTGTGCACAAAATCTCTCCCCAGTGCCTGAGGTGCAGGGAATCCTCTTTGGACACAGAGCACTGTTCTAGGCAGAGCTCCCATGCTGGGAGAGCCGCCACTGCCCCGACTGTCCAACTGCCTCAGGAACACACTTCTAGGGAGTGTGGGTCTGGCAGGCAGAACGGCCCGAGGGAGGAGCTCGGGCCTTCGGCTGTGGACAGCTTTCCCACTGCCAAGCCTTGGAGGAGTGCGTGGAGGCTGGGGCCTGCAGCGTTTTCCATCGGAGAGCACTGGGTGCCCAAAGCCTCCCCTGTGGCTTCCGAGCCCCTTCCCACCCACACGCCCTTGGCACCCACTCTGTTGCCAGAGGGAAGTCCTAAGCAGGACTCTCTAGCTTGTGCAGCCAGAGTGCCTCCTGCTTGGAAGTGGCCTCTGGCTCTCATTTGGAGTGAGGCTTCTCCCATGCTTGTCAGCCAGCACATGGTGCCATCGCTCCACCAGAGAACACTCTGCTTTGCCTTCAGCCATGGCTCGCCCCGCCGAGCTCTCTCTGCCTCAAGCAGAAACCCCAGTGTGTGTCCAGCCTCCAGAAAGCAGAGTGCCTTTGCCTGAGCACTGCTGTGCTGGGGCAGCACCCTGAAGGCCTCCTAGGGCCTTCTCTGCCCTAACCCAGTCGTGCCATTCGGCCCATGCGGGGAGCAACGTTCCCCCTTGGCAGGGCTCAGCGTGTGGGCTGTGTGTGGTTTCATGGCTGGGAAAGGGCAGATCCTGAAGCTGGCTGCCCTCCTGTGAATGGGGCCTGGCGGGCAGAGCCGGCATTCCCCGGTGGGGATGGAGGAGATCTGGGGCCTTCAAGCTGCATGCACATCCCCTCTCTGGCTGCCCCTCTTGCTTCGTCTCTGCTGCCAAGCCTCTCACACCGCACGTGCGTCTCACTGGAAGGAGCAGGCTGCTTGCCATTCTTGGGCAGGGAATCATCCCACACGCCTCGTTTCCTCGCAGGGGAGTGCAAACTGACCCAGAGCCTCCAGAGGAGCTGCAGTCTCTCCAGCCACAAAGGCCTGTAGCCGAGTCCATGACGGCCTGTTGCATGGAGGGCTTCTATGGGAGAGGGCCATGCTTCCCTGGCAGGGGCTCCTTCTCACACTGCTTTCCGTGGGGAAACCCTGCGTGTGCCAGGGGTCTCCTGTGTGCACAAAATCTCTCCCCAGTGCCTGAGGTGCAGGGAATCCTCTTTGGACACAGAGCACTGTTCTAGGCAGAGCTCCCATGCTGGGAGAGCCGCCACTGCCCCGACTGTCCAACTGCCTCAGGAACACACTGCTAGGGAGTGTGGGTCTGGCAGGCAGAACGGCCCGAGGGAGGAGCTCGGGCCTTCGGCTGTGGACAGCTTTCCCACTGCCAAGCCTTGGAGGAGTGCGTGGAGGCTGGGGCCTGCAGCGTTTTCCATCGGAGAGCACTGGGTGCCCAAAGCCTCCCCTGTGGCTTCCGAGCCCCTTCCCACCCACACGCCCTTGGCACCCACTCTGTTGCCAGAGGGAAGTCCTAAGCAGGACTCTCTAGCTTGTGCAGCCAGAGTGCCTCCTGCTTGGAAGTGGCCTCTGGCTCTCATTTGGAGTGAGGCTTCTCCCATGCTTGTCAGCCAGCACATGGTGCCATCGCTCCACCAGAGAACACTCTGCTTTGCCTTCAGCCATGGCTCGCCCCGCCGAGCTCTCTCTGCCTCAAGCAGAAACCCCAGTGTGTGTCCAGCCTCCAGAAAGCAGAGTGCCTTTGCCTGAGCACTGCTGTGCTGGGGCAGCACCCTGAAGGCCTCCTAGGGCCTTCTCTGCCCTAACCCAGTCGTGCCATTCGGCCCATGCGGGGAGCAACGTTCCCCCTTGGCAGGGCTCAGCGTGTGGGCTGTGTGTGGTTTCATGGCTGGGAAAGGGCAGATCCTGAAGCTGGCTGCCCTCCTGTGAATGGGGCCTGGCGGGCAGAGCCGGCATTCCCCGGTGGGGATGGAGGAGATCTGGGGCCTTCAAGCTGCATGCACATCCCCTCTCTGGCTGCCCCTCTTGCTTCGTCTCTGCTGCCAAGCCTCTCACACCGCACGTGCGTCTCACTGGAAGGAGCAGGCTGCTTGCCATTCTTGGGCAGGGAATCATCCCACACGCCTCGTTTCCTCGCAGGGGAGTGCAAACTGACCCAGAGCCTCCAGAGGAGCTGCAGTCTCTCCAGCCACAAAGGCCTGTAGCCGAGTCCATGACGGCCTGTTGCATGGAGGGCTTCTATGGGAGAGGGCCATGCTTCCCTGGCAGGGGCTCCTTCTCACACTGCTTTCCGTGGGGAAACCCTGCGTGTGCCAGGGGTCTCCTGTGTGCACAAAATCTCTCCCCAGTGCCTGAGGTGCAGGGAATCCTCTTTGGACACAGAGCACTGTTCTAGGCAGAGCTCCCATGCTGGGAGAGCCGCCACTGCCCCGACTGTCCAACTGCCTCAGGAACACACTGCTAGGGAGTGTGGGTCTGGCAGGCAGAACGGCCCGAGGGAGGAGCTCGGGCCTTCGGCTGTGGACAGCTTTCCCACTGCCAAGCCTTGGAGGAGTGCGTGGAGGCTGGGGCCTGCAGCGTTTTCCATCGGAGAGCACTGGGTGCCCAAAGCCTCCCCTGTGGCTTCCGAGCCCCTTCCCACCCACACGCCCTTGGCACCCACTCTGTTGCCAGAGGGAAGTCCTAAGCAGGACTCTCTAGCTTGTGCAGCCAGAGTGCCTCCTGCTTGGAAGTGGCCTCTGGCTCTCATTTGGAGTGAGGCTTCTCCCATGCTTGTCAGCCAGCACATGGTGCCATCGCTCCACCAGAGAACACTCTGCTTTGCCTTCAGCCATGGCTCGCCCCGCCGAGCTCTCTCTGCCTCAAGCAGAAACCCCAGTGTGTGTCCAGCCTCCAGAAAGCAGAGTGCCTTTGCCTGAGCACTGCTGTGCTGGGGCAGCACCCTGAAGGCCTCCTAGGGCCTTCTCTGCCCTAACCCAGTCGTGCCATTCGGCCCATGCGGGGAGCAACGTTCCCCCTTGGCAGGGCTCAGCGTGTGGGCTGTGTGTGGTTTCATGGCTGGGAAAGGGCAGATCCTGAAGCTGGCTGCCCTCCTGTGAATGGGGCCTGGCGGGCAGAGCCGGCATTCCCCGGTGGGGATGGAGGAGATCTGGGGCCTTCAAGCTGCATGCACATCCCCTCTCTGGCTGCCCCTCTTGCTTCGTCTCTGCTGCCAAGCCTCTCACACCGCACGTGCGTCTCACTGGAAGGAGCAGGCTGCTTGCCATTCTTGGGCAGGGAATCATCCCACACGCCTCGTTTCCTCGCAGGGGAGTGCAAACTGACCCAGAGCCTCCAGAGGAGCTGCAGTCTCTCCAGCCACAAAGGCCTGTAGCCGAGTCCATGACGGCCTGTTGCATGGAGGGCTTCTATGGGAGAGGGCCATGCTTCCCTGGCAGGGGCTCCTTCTCACACTGCTTTCCGTGGGGAAACCCTGCGTGTGCCAGGGGTCTCCTGTGTGCACAAAATCTCTCCCCAGTGCCTGAGGTGCAGGGAATCCTCTTTGGACACAGAGCACTGTTCTAGGCAGAGCTCCCATGCTGGGAGAGCCGCCACTGCCCCGACTGTCCAACTGCCTCAGGAACACACTTCTAGGGAGTGTGGGTCTGGCAGGCAGAACGGCCCGAGGGAGGAGCTCGGGCCTTCGGCTGTGGACAGCTTTCCCACTGCCAAGCCTTGGAGGAGTGCGTGGAGGCTGGGGCCTGCAGCGTTTTCCATCGGAGAGCACTGGGTGCCCAAAGCCTCCCCTGTGGCTTCCGAGCCCCTTCCCACCCACACGCCCTTGGCACCCACTCTGTTGCCAGAGGGAAGTCCTAAGCAGGACTCTCTAGCTTGTGCAGCCAGAGTGCCTCCTGCTTGGAAGTGGCCTCTGGCTCTCATTTGGAGTGAGGCTTCTCCCATGCTTGTCAGCCAGCACATGGTGCCATCGCTCCACCAGAGAACACTCTGCTTTGCCTTCAGCCATGGCTCGCCCCGCCGAGCTCTCTCTGCCTCAAGCAGAAACCCCAGTGTGTGTCCAGCCTCCAGAAAGCAGAGTGCCTTTGCCTGAGCACTGCTGTGCTGGGGCAGCACCCTGAAGGCCTCCTAGGGCCTTCTCTGCCCTAACCCAGTCGTGCCATTCGGCCCATGCGGGGAGCAACGTTCCCCCTTGGCAGGGCTCAGCGTGTGGGCTGTGTGTGGTTTCATGGCTGGGAAAGGGCAGATCCTGAAGCTGGCTGCCCTCCTGTGAATGGGGCCTGGCGGGCAGAGCCGGCATTCCCCGGTGGGGATGGAGGAGATCTGGGGCCTTCAAGCTGCATGCACATCCCCTCTCTGGCTGCCCCTCTTGCTTCGTCTCTGCTGCCAAGCCTCTCACACCGCACGTGCGTCTCACTGGAAGGAGCAGGCTGCTTGCCATTCTTGGGCAGGGAATCATCCCACACGCCTCGTTTCCTCGCAGGGGAGTGCAAACTGACCCAGAGCCTCCAGAGGAGCTGCAGTCTCTCCAGCCACAAAGGCCTGTAGCCGAGTCCATGACGGCCTGTTGCATGGAGGGCTTCTATGGGAGAGGGCCATGCTTCCCTGGCAGGGGCTCCTTCTCACACTGCTTTCCGTGGGGAAACCCTGCGTGTGCCAGGGGTCTCCTGTGTGCACAAAATCTCTCCCCAGTGCCTGAGGTGCAGGGAATCCTCTTTGGACACAGAGCACTGTTCTAGGCAGAGCTCCCATGCTGGGAGAGCCGCCACTGCCCCGACTGTCCAACTGCCTCAGGAACACACTGCTAGGGAGTGTGGGTCTGGCAGGCAGAACGGCCCGAGGGAGGAGCTCGGGCCTTCGGCTGTGGACAGCTTTCCCTCTGCCAAGCCTTGGAGGAGTGCGTGGAGGCTGGGGCCTGCAGCGTTTTCCATCAGAGAGCACTGGGTGCCCAAAGCCTCCCCTGTGGCTTCCGAGCCCCTTCCCACCCACACGCCCTTGGCACCCACTCTGTTGCCAGAGGGAAGTCCTAAGCAGGACTCTCTAGCTTGTGCAGCCAGAGTGCCTCCTGCTTGGAAGTGGCCTCTGGCTCTCATTTGGAGTGAGGCTTCTCCCATGCTTGTCAGCCAGCACATGGTGCCATCGCTCCACCAGAGAACACTCTGCTTTGCCTTCAGCCATGGCTCGCCCCGCCGAGCTCTCTCTGCCTCAAGCAGAAACCCCAGTGTGTGTCCAGCCTCCAGAAAGCAGAGTGCCTTTGCCTGAGCACTGCTGTGCTGGGGCAGCACCCTGAAGGCCTCCTAGGGCCTTCTCTGCCCTAACCCAGTCGTGCCATTCGGCCCATGCGGGGAGCAACGTTCCCCCTTGGCAGGGCTCAGCGTGTGGGCTGTGTGTGGTTTCATGGCTGGGAAAGGGCAGATCCTGAAGCTGGCTGCCCTCCTGTGAATGGGGCCTGGCGGGCAGAGCCGGCATTCCCCGGTGGGGATGGAGGAGATCTGGGGCCTTCAAGCTGCATGCACATCCCCTCTCTGGCTGCCCCTCTTGCTTCGTCTCTGCTGCCAAGCCTCTCACACCGCACGTGCGTCTCACTGGAAGGAGCAGGCTGCTTGCCATTCTTGGGCAGGGAATCATCCCACACGCCTCGTTTCCTCGCAGGGGAGTGCAAACTGACCCAGAGCCTCCAGAGGAGCTGCAGTCTCTCCAGCCACAAAGGCCTGTAGCCGAGTCCATGACGGCCTGTTGCATGGAGGGCTTCTATGGGAGAGGGCCATGCTTCCCTGGCAGGGGCTCCTTCTCACACTGCTTTCCGTGGGGAAACCCTGCGTGTGCCAGGGGTCTCCTGTGTGCACAAAATCTCTCCCCAGTGCCTGAGGTGCAGGGAATCCTCTTTGGACACAGAGCACTGTTCTAGGCAGAGCTCCCATGCTGGGAGAGCCGCCACTGCCCCGACTGTCCAACTGCCTCAGGAACACACTGCTAGGGAGTGTGGGTCTGGCAGGCAGAACGGCCCGAGGGAGGAGCTCGGGCCTTCGGCTGTGGACAGCTTTCCCACTGCCAAGCCTTGGAGGAGTGCGTGGAGGCTGGGGCCTGCAGCGTTTTCCATCGGAGAGCACTGGGTGCCCAAAGCCTCCCCTGTGGCTTCCGAGCCCCTTCCCACCCACACGCCCTTGGCACCCACTCTGTTGCCAGAGGGAAGTCCTAAGCAGGACTCTCTAGCTTGTGCAGCCAGAGTGCCTCCTGCTTGGAAGTGGCCTCTGGCTCTCATTTGGAGTGAGGCTTCTCCCATGCTTGTCAGCCAGCACATGGTGCCATCGCTCCACCAGAGAACACTCTGCTTTGCCTTCAGCCATGGCTCGCCCCGCCGAGCTCTCTCTGCCTCAAGCAGAAACCCCAGTGTGTGTCCAGCCTCCAGAAAGCAGAGTGCCTTTGCCTGAGCACTGCTGTGCTGGGGCAGCACCCTGAAGGCCTCCTAGGGCCTTCTCTGCCCTAACCCAGTCGTGCCATTCGGCCCATGCGGGGAGCAACGTTCCCCCTTGGCAGGGCTCAGCGTGTGGGCTGTGTGTGGTTTCATGGCTGGGAAAGGGCAGATCCTGAAGCTGGCTGCCCTCCTGTGAATGGGGCCTGGCGGGCAGAGCCGGCATTCCCCGGTGGGGATGGAGGAGATCTGGGGCCTTCAAGCTGCATGCACATCCCCTCTCTGGCTGCCCCTCTTGCTTCGTCTCTGCTGCCAAGCCTCTCACACCGCACGTGCGTCTCACTGGAAGGAGCAGGCTGCTTGCCATTCTTGGGCAGGGAATCATCCCACACGCCTCGTTTCCTCGCAGGGGAGTGCAAACTGACCCAGAGCCTCCAGAGGAGCTGCAGTCTCTCCAGCCACAAAGGCCTGTAGCCGAGTCCATGACGGCCTGTTGCATGGAGGGCTTCTATGGGAGAGGGCCATGCTTCCCTGGCAGGGGCTCCTTCTCACACTGCTTTCCGTGGGGAAACCCTGCGTGTGCCAGGGGTCTCCTGTGTGCACAAAATCTCTCCCCAGTGCCTGAGGTGCAGGGAATCCTCTTTGGACACAGAGCACTGTTCTAGGCAGAGCTCCCATGCTGGGAGAGCCGCCACTGCCCCGACTGTCCAACTGCCTCAGGAACACACTTCTAGGGAGTGTGGGTCTGGCAGGCAGAACGGCCCGAGGGAGGAGCTTGGGCCTTCGGCTGTGGACAGCTTTCCCACTGCCAAGCCTTGGAGGAGTGCGTGGAGGCTGGGGCCTGCAGCGTTTTCCATCGGAGAGCACTGGGTGCCCAAAGCCTCCCCTGTGGCTTCCGAGCCCCTTCCCACCCACACGCCCTTGGCACCCACTCTGTTGCCAGAGGGAAGTCCTAAGCAGGACTCTCTAGCTTGTGCAGCCAGAGTGCCTCCTGCTTGGAAGTGGCCTCTGGCTCTCATTTGGAGTGAGGCTTCTCCCATGCTTGTCAGCCAGCACATGGTGCCATCGCTCCACCAGAGAACACTCTGCTTTGCCTTCAGCCATGGCTCGCCCCGCCGAGCTCTCTCTGCCTCAAGCAGAAACCCCAGTGTGTGTCCAGCCTCCAGAAAGCAGAGTGCCTTTGCCTGAGCACTGCTGTGCTGGGGCAGCACCCTGAAGGCCTCCTAGGGCCTTCTCTGCCCTAACCCAGTCGTGCCATTCGGCCCATGCGGGGAGCAACGTTCCCCCTTGGCAGGGCTCAGCGTGTGGGCTGTGTGTGGTTTCATGGCTGGGAAAGGGCAGATCCTGAAGCTGGCTGCCCTCCTGTGAATGGGGCCTGGCGGGCAGAGCCGGCATTCCCCGGTGGGGATGGAGGAGATCTGGGGCCTTCAAGCTGCATGCACATCCCCTCTCTGGCTGCCCCTCTTGCTTCGTCTCTGCTGCCAAGCCTCTCACACCGCACGTGCGTCTCACTGGAAGGAGCAGGCTGCTTGCCATTCTTGGGCAGGGAATCATCCCACACGCCTCGTTTCCTCGCAGGGGAGTGCAAACTGACCCAGAGCCTCCAGAGGAGCTGCAGTCTCTCCAGCCACAAAGGCCTGTAGCCGAGTCCATGACGGCCTGTTGCATGGAGGGCTTCTATGGGAGAGGGCCATGCTTCCCTGGCAGGGGCTCCTTCTCACACTGCTTTCCGTGGGGAAACCCTGCGTGTGCCAGGGGTCTCCTGTGTGCACAAAATCTCTCCCCAGTGCCTGAGGTGCAGGGAATCCTCTTTGGACACAGAGCACTGTTCTAGGCAGAGCTCCCATGCTGGGAGAGCCGCCACTGCCCCGACTGTCCAACTGCCTCAGGAACACACTTCTAGGGAGTGTGGGTCTGGCAGGCAGAACGGCCCGAGGGAGGAGCTCGGGCCTTCGGCTGTGGACAGCTTTCCCACTGCCAAGCCTTGGAGGAGTGCGTGGAGGCTGGGGCCTGCAGCGTTTTCCATCGGAGAGCACTGGGTGCCCAAAGCCTCCCCTGTGGCTTCCGAGCCCCTTCCCACCCACACGCCCTTGGCACCCACTCTGTTGCCAGAGGGAAGTCCTAAGCAGGACTCTCTAGCTTGTGCAGCCAGAGTGCCTCCTGCTTGGAAGTGGCCTCTGGCTCTCATTTGGAGTGAGGCTTCTCCCATGCTTGTCAGCCAGCACATGGTGCCATCGCTCCACCAGAGAACACTCTGCTTTGCCTTCAGCCATGGCTCGCCCCGCCGAGCTCTCTCTGCCTCAAGCAGAAACCCCAGTGTGTGTCCAGCCTCCAGAAAGCAGAGTGCCTTTGCCTGAGCACTGCTGTGCTGGGGCAGCACCCTGAAGGCCTCCTAGGGCCTTCTCTGCCCTAACCCAGTCGTGCCATTCGGCCATGCGGGGAGCAACGTTCCCCTTGGCAGGGCTCAGCGTGTGGGCTGTGTGTGGTTTCATGGCTGGGAAAGGGCAGATCCTGAAGCTGGCTGCCCTCCTGTGAATGGGGCCTGGCGGGCAGAGCCGGCATTCCCCGGTGGGGATGGAGGAGATCTGGGGCCTTCAAGCTGCATGCACATCCCCTCTCTGGCTGCCCCTCTTGCTTCGTCTCTGCTGCCAAGCCTCTCACACCGCACGTGCGTCTCACTGGAAGGAGCAGGCTGCTTGCCATTCTTGGGCAGGGAATCATCCCACACGCCTCGTTTCCTCGCAGGGGAGTGCAAACTGACCCAGAGCCTCCAGAGGAGCTGCAGTCTCTCCAGCCACAAAGGCCTGTAGCCGAGTCCATGACGGCCTGTTGCATGGAGGGCTTCTATGGGAGAGGGCCATGCTTCCCTGGCAGGGGCTCCTTCTCACACTGCTTTCCGTGGGGAAACCCTGCGTGTGCCAGGGGTCTCCTGTGTGCACAAAATCTCTCCCCAGTGCCTGAGGTGCAGGGAATCCTCTTTGGACACAGAGCACTGTTCTAGGCAGAGCTCCCATGCTGGGAGAGCCGCCACTGCCCCGACTGTCCAACTGCCTCAGGAACACACTGCTAGGGAGTGTGGGTCTGGCAGGCAGAACGGCCCGAGGGAGGAGCTCGGGCCTTCGGCTGTGGACAGCTTTCCCACTGCCAAGCCTTGGAGGAGTGCGTGGAGGCTGGGGCCTGCAGCGTTTTCCATCGGAGAGCACTGGGTGCCCAAAGCCTCCCCTGTGGCTTCCGAGCCCCTTCCCACCCACACGCCCTTGGCACCCACTCTGTTGCCAGAGGGAAGTCCTAAGCAGGACTCTCTAGCTTGTGCAGCCAGAGTGCCTCCTGCTTGGAAGTGGCCTCTGGCTCTCATTTGGAGTGAGGCTTCTCCCATGCTTGTCAGCCAGCACATGGTGCCATCGCTCCACCAGAGAACACTCTGCTTTGCCTTCAGCCATGGCTCGCCCCGCCGAGCTCTCTCTGCCTCAAGCAGAAACCCCAGTGTGTGTCCAGCCTCCAGAAAGCAGAGTGCCTTTGCCTGAGCACTGCTGTGCTGGGGCAGCACCCTGAAGGCCTCCTAGGGCCTTCTCTGCCCTAACCCAGTCGTGCCATTCGGCCCATGCGGGGAGCAACGTTCCCCCTTGGCAGGGCTCAGCGTGTGGGCTGTGTGTGGTTTCATGGCTGGGAAAGGGCAGATCCTGAAGCTGGCTGCCCTCCTGTGAATGGGGCCTGGCGGGCAGAGCCGGCATTCCCCGGTGGGGATGGAGGAGATCTGGGGCCTTCAAGCTGCATGCACATCCCCTCTCTGGCTGCCCCTCTTGCTTCGTCTCTGCTGCCAAGCCTCTCACACCGCACGTGCGTCTCACTGGAAGGAGCAGGCTGCTTGCCATTCTTGGGCAGGGAATCATCCCACACGCCTCGTTTCCTCGCAGGGGAGTGCAAACTGACCCAGAGCCTCCAGAGGAGCTGCAGTCTCTCCAGCCACAAAGGCCTGTAGCCGAGTCCATGACGGCCTGTTGCATGGAGGGCTTCTATGGGAGAGGGCCATGCTTCCCTGGCAGGGGCTCCTTCTCACACTGCTTTCCGTGGGGAAACCCTGCGTGTGCCAGGGGTCTCCTGTGTGCACAAAATCTCTCCCCAGTGCCTGAGGTGCAGGGAATCCTCTTTGGACACAGAGCACTGTTCTAGGCAGAGCTCCCATGCTGGGAGAGCCGCCACTGCCCCGACTGTCCAACTGCCTCAGGAACACACTTCTAGGGAGTGTGGGTCTGGCAGGCAGAACGGCCCGAGGGAGGAGCTCGGGCCTTCGGCTGTGGACAGCTTTCCCACTGCCAAGCCTTGGAGGAGTGCGTGGAGGCTGGGGCCTGCAGCGTTTTCCATCGGAGAGCACTGGGTGCCCAAAGCCTCCCCTGTGGCTTCCGAGCCCCTTCCCACCCACACGCCCTTGGCACCCACTCTGTTGCCAGAGGGAAGTCCTAAGCAGGACTCTCTAGCTTGTGCAGCCAGAGTGCCTCCTGCTTGGAAGTGGCCTCTGGCTCTCATTTGGAGTGAGGCTTCTCCCATGCTTGTCAGCCAGCACATGGTGCCCATCGCTCCACCAGAGAACACTCTGCTTTGCCTTCAGCCATGGCTCGCCCCCGCCGAGCTCTCTCTGCCTCAAGCAGAAACCCCAGTGTGTGTCCAGCCTCCAGAAAGCAGAGTGCCTTTGCCTGAGCACTGCTGTGCTGGGGCAGCACCCTGAAGGCCTCCTAGGGCCTTCTCTGCCCTAACCCAGTCGTGCCATTCGGGCCCATGCGGGGAGCAACGTTCCCCCTTGGCAGGGCTCAGCGTGTGGGCTGTGTGTGGTTTCATGGCTGGGAAAGGGCAGATCCTGAAGCTGGCTGCCCTCCTGTGAATGGGGCCTGGCGGGCAGAGCCGGCATTCCCCGGTGGGGATGGAGGAGATCTGGGGCCTTCAAGCTGCATGCACATCCCCTCTCTGGCTGCCCCTCTTGCTTCGTCTCTGCTGCCAAGCCTCTCACACCGCACGTGCGTCTCACTGGAAGGAGCAGGCTGCTTGCCATTCTTGGGCAGGGAATCATCCCACACGCCTCGTTTCCTCGCAGGGGAGTGCAAACTGACCCAGAGCCTCCAGAGGAGCTGCAGTCTCTCCAGCCACAAAGGCCTGTAGCCGAGTCCATGACGGCCTGTTGCATGGAGGGCTTCTATGGGAGAGGGCCATGCTTCCCTGGCAGGGGCTCCTTCTCACACTGCTTTCCGTGGGGAAACCCTGCGTGTGCCAGGGGTCTCCTGTGTGCACAAAATCTCTCCCCAGTGCCTGAGGTGCAGGGAATCCTCTTTGGACACAGAGCACTGTTCTAGGCAGAGCTCCCATGCTGGGAGAGCCGCCACTGCCCGACTGTCCAACTGCCTCAGGAACACACTGCTAGGGAGTGTGGGTCTGGCAGGCAGAACGGCCCGAGGGAGGAGCTCGGGCCTTCGGCTGTGGACAGCTTTTCCCTCTGCCAAGCCTTGGAGGAGTGCGTGGAGGCTGGGGCCTGCAGCGTTTTCCATCAGAGAGCACTGGGTGCCCAAAGCCTCCCCTGTGGCTTCCGAGCCCCTTCCCACCCACACGCCCTTGGCACCCACTCTGTTGCCAGAGGGAAGTCCTAAGCAGGACTCTCTAGCTTGTGCAGCCAGAGTGCCTCCTGCTTGGAAGTGGCCTCTGGCTCTCATTTGGAGTGAGGCTTCTCCCATGTTTGTCAGCCAGCACATGGTGCCATCGCTCCACCAGAGAACACTCTGCTTTGCCTTCAGCCATGGCTCGCCCCGCCGAGCTCTCTCTGCCTCAAGCAGAAACCCCAGTGTGTGTCCAGCCTCCAGAAAGCAGAGTGCCTTTGCCTGAGCACTGCTGTGCTGGGGCAGCACCCTGAAGGCCTCCTAGGGCCTTCTCTGCCCTAACCCAGTCGTGCCATTCGGCCCATGCGGGGAGCAACGTTCCCCCTTGGCAGGGCTCAGCGTGTGGGCTGTGTGTGGTTTCATGGCTGGGAAAGGGGCAGATCCTGAAGCTGGCTGCCCTCCTGTGAATGGGGCCTGGCGGGCAGAGCCGGCATTCCCCGGTGGGGATGGAGGAGATCTGGGGCCTTCAAGCTGCATGCACATCCCCTCTCTGGCTGCCCCTCTTGCTTCGTCTCTGCTGCCAAGCCTCTCACACCGCACGTGCGTCTCACTGGAAGGAGCAGGCTGCTTGCCATTCTTGGGCAGGGAATCATCCACACGCCTCGTTTCCTCGCAGGGGAGTGCAAACTGACCCAGAGCCTCCAGAGGAGCTGCAGTCTCTCCAGCCACAAAGGCCTGTAGCCGAGTCCATGACGGCCTGTTGCATGGAGGGCTTCTATGGGAGAGGGCCATGCTTCCCTGGCAGGGGCTCCTTCTCACACTGCTTTCCGTGGGGAAACCCTGCGTGTGCCAGGGGTCTCCTGTGTGCACAAAATCTCTCCCCAGTGCCTGAGGTGCAGGGAATCCTCTTTGGACACAGAGCACTGTTCTAGGCAGAGCTCCCATGCTGGGAGAGCCGCCACTGCCCCGACTGTCCAACTGCCTCAGGAACACACTGCTAGGGAGTGTGGGTCTGGCAGGCAGAACGGCCCGAGGGAGGAGCTCGGGCCTTCGGCTGTGGACAGCTTTCCCACTGCCAAGCCTTGGAGGAGTGCGTGGAGGCTGGGGCCTGCAGCGTTTTCCATCGGAGAGCACTGGGTGCCCAAAGCCTCCCCTGTGGCTTCCGAGCCCCTTCCCACCCACACGCCCTTGGCACCCACTCTGTTGCCAGAGGGAAGTCCTAAGCAGGACTCTCTAGCTTGTGCAGCCAGAGTGCCTCCTGCTTGGAAGTGGCCTCTGGCTCTCATTTGGAGTGAGGCTTCTCCCATGCTTGTCAGCCAGCACATGGTGCCATCGCTCCACCAGAGAACACTCTGCTTTGCCTTCAGCCATGGCTCGCCCCGCCGAGCTCTCTCTGCCTCAAGCAGAAACCCCAGTGTGTGTCCAGCCTCCAGAAAGCAGAGTGCCTTTGCCTGAGCACTGCTGTGCTGGGGCAGCACCCTGAAGGCCTCCTAGGGCCTTCTCTGCCCTAACCCAGTCGTGCCATTCGGCCCATGCGGGGAGCAACGTTCCCCCTTGGCAGGGCTCAGCGTGTGGGCTGTGTGTGGTTTCATGGCTGGGAAAGGGCAGATCCTGAAGCTGGCTGCCCTCCTGTGAATGGGGCCTGGCGGGCAGAGCCGGCATTCCCCGGTGGGGATGGAGGAGATCTGGGGGCCTTCAAGCTGCATGCACATCCCCTCTCTGGCTGCCCCTCTTGCTTCGTCTCTGCTGCCAAGCCTCTCACACCGCACGTGCGTCTCACTGGAAGGAGCAGGCTGCTTGCCATTCTTGGGCAGGGAATCATCCCACACGCCTCGTTTCCTCGCAGGGGAGTGCAAACTGACCCAGAGCCTCCAGAGGAGCTGCAGTCTCTCCAGCCACAAAGGCCTGTAGCCGAGTCCATGACGGCCTGTTGCATGGAGGGCTTCTATGGGAGAGGGCCATGCTTCCCTGGCAGGGGCTCCTTCTCACACTGCTTTCCGTGGGGAAACCCTGCGTGTGCCAGGGGTCTCCTGTGTGCACAAAATCTCTCCCCAGTGCCTGAGGTGCAGGGAATCCTCTTTGGACACAGAGCACTGTTCTAGGCAGAGCTCCCATGCTGGGAGAGCCGCCACTGCCCCGACTGTCCAACTGCCTCAGGAACACACTGCTAGGGAGTGTGGGTCTGGCAGGCAGAACGGCCCGAGGGAGGAGCTCGGGCCTTCGGCTGTGGACAGCTTTCCCACTGCCAAGCCTTGGAGGAGTGCGTGGAGGCTGGGGCCTGCAGCGTTTTCCATCGGAGAGCACTGGGTGCCCAAAGCCTCCCCTGTGGCTTCCGAGCCCCTTCCACCCACACGCCCTTGGCACCCACTCTGTTGCCAGAGGGAAGTCCTAAGCAGGACTCTCTAGCTTGTGCAGCCAGAGTGCCTCCTGCTTGGAAGTGGCCTCTGGCTCTCATTTGGAGTGAGGCTTCTCCCATGCTTGTCAGCCAGCACATGGTGCCATCGCTCCACCAGAGAACACTCTGCTTTGCCTTCAGCCATGGCTCGCCCCGCCGAGCTCTCTCTGCCTCAAGCAGAAACCCCAGTGTGTGTCCAGCCTCCAGAAAGCAGAGTGCCTTTGCCTGAGCACTGCTGTGCTGGGGCAGCACCCTGAAGGCCTCCTAGGGCCTTCTCTGCCCTAACCCAGTCGTGCCATTCGGCCCATGCGGGGAGCAACGTTCCCCCTTGGCAGGGCTCAGCGTGTGGGCTGTGTGTGGTTTCATGGCTGGGAAAGGGCAGATCCTGAAGCTGGCTGCCCTCCTGTGAATGGGGCCTGGCGGGCAGAGCCGGCATTCCCCGGTGGGGATGGAGGAGATCTGGGGCCTTCAAGCTGCATGCACATCCCCTCTCTGGCTGCCCTCTTGCTTCGTCTCTGCTGCCAAGCCTCTCACACCGCACGTGCGTCTCACTGGAAGGAGCAGGCTGCTTGCCATTCTTGGGCAGGGAATCATCCCACACGCCTCGTTTCCTCGCAGGGGAGTGCAAACTGACCAGAGCCTCCAGAGGAGCTGCAGTCTCTCCAGCCACAAAGGCCTGTAGCCGAGTCCATGACGGCCTGTTGCATGGAGGGCTTCTATGGGAGAGGGCCATGCTTCCCTGGCAGGGGCTCCTTCTCCACACTGCTTTCCGTGGGGAAACCCTGCGTGTGCCAGGGGTCTCCTGTGTGCACAAAATCTCTCCCCAGTGCCTGAGGTGCAGGGAATCCTCTTTGGACACAGAGCACTGTTCTAGGCAGAGCTCCCATGCTGGAGAGCCGCCACTGCCCCGACTGTCCAACTGCCTCAGGAACACACTGCTAGGGAGTGTGGTCTGGCAGGCAGAACGGCCCGAGGGAGGAGCTCGGGCCTTCGGCTGTGGACAGCTTTCCCACTGCCAAGCCTTGGAGGAGTGCGTGGAGGCTGGGGCCTGCAGCGTTTTCCATCGGAGAGCACTGGGTGCCCAAAGCCTCCCCTGTGGCTTCCGAGCCCCTTCCCACCCCACACGCCCTTGGCACCCACTCTGTTGCCAGAGGGAAGTCCTAAGCAGGACTCTCTAGCTTGTGCAGCCAGAGTGCCTCCTGCTTGGAAGTGGCCTCTGGCTCTCATTTGGAGTGAGGCTTCTCCCATGTTTGTCAGCCAGCACATGGTGCCATCGCTCCACCAGAGAACACTCTGCTTTGCCTTCAGCCCCCCCCCCCCCCCACCCCCCCCCCCCCCCCCCCCCCCCCCCCCCCCCCACCCCCCCCCCCCCCCCCCCCCCCCCCCCCCCCCCCCCCCCCCCCCCCCCCCCCCCCCCCCCCCCCCCCCTCCCCCCCCCCCCCACCCCCCCCCCCCCCCCCCCCCCACCCCCCCCCCCCCCCCCCCCCCCCCCCCCCCCCCCCCCCCCCCCCCCCCCCCCCCCCCCCCCCCCCCCCCCCCCCCCCCCCCCCCCCCCCCCCCCCCCCCCCCCACCCCCCCCCCCCCCCCCCCCCCCCCCCCCCCCCCCCCCCCCCTCCCCCCCCCCCCCCCCCCCCCCCCCCCCCCCCC